>NW_012138858.1:468045-500768 GCF_000956105.1 Propithecus coquereli
CTGTCTCACAAACAAACAAAAAACAGCAATGGCCCTGTGGGACTTCCCCATACCAAGTGTGTCACAAAGCAAAGGGGCTGTGCAAACAGCCCAGCAGGGCACGGAATACAGTAATACTGAGGACGGAGAGGGAAAACTCACACGCAGGATGTGGCTTACGTACCACTACCAGCTAGTTATTAGGTGCCACAGAGCCTGGGCTGTTAGAATGTTCTTACCTTATCTTTAGATACAGACATAATTCTTTATTTTATATTCTTGTTCCTGTATTTTACCTGTTTTTTTCCCCCTGAATATAGAGTGCATCTCAAAAGTCTCCATACAAAGGAAAAATTTTATAATGAATATTTTGTGAATAAAGGTACAGTTAGCTACAATTTCCCATGTTCCCCATGTAGGGTGGCTTTTGGGGCACCCTGTAGGACATGTAGCTGGCGTAGCAATTAAGTCAGAGTGTTATCATGCTCTAGCCAGTCTACCACCATGGTTAGGGCAGAAACACCAGGACTTACACATCTCTGTGCCATCCACTCCCAGTACAGTGGCCAGCGTGTACCAGATGCTTCTTTTCAACTGAAATTTGTGCGAACAATCGCAGAGTGCAGGAATGAGAAACTGAGCTTCTCCCTTTTGTCATGAACTCATCTGGTTCTTATATTTTTATTTCCATTTTTTTCTTTATGTAACTATTTCCTTAGTAAGTTCGAATTCTTGTGAAATAGGTAAGGAAGAGAGAGAGAACATGAGAAAGGTAGTACTAAGATAAGGAGTAGAAAAAATATTACAGGAGATAAACACAAAAATACCCCTGGGGAGAGGGAACAGGTGTTCAGCTCCCAGAACCGTTGCAACCTGGCAACTCTCCCTACGGTGAGAGCACCTTGTAGTGGCGTCAGGTGCTCAGGGACATGCTTCTTGTCACATAGTTTCCAGCAAGACAATGGGTGGTGCACTTAGAATAACAATATGAATTTAGATTTAGATTTCACCTTTGCAATAGCCTAGCTTATCTTAATCATCTATCCACCTGAAAAATCTCTCCCTCTGATTTTCAAATCCCCTATCTTTCTGTACCCTCCTTGCTGAGGTGTGTCTGGGCACCCAGGCATAGCTTCAAAGTGCAGTAAGCCCTGGTGTGGGTTGGGGGCGGGTGCGTCAAGGAGCAGTGCCACTGCTTTGCTGACTGCAGTCACCAAGACATTCTTCAGTCTCTGGCAACTTTTCTTAAGTGGAGCCCATTACCACTTTTCCAAGCTTCAGTCAAAGAATTTTACCATCGACATTATCAAATTAAATTTTATTTTCTATTAAACATTTTCTAGCCTGCCTCACCAAATTCCCAAGCCTTTAAAATATGCCCACTTAGATGCATAGGTCCCACCTCTTCAAGGTCCCACCACGCAGGGTGGCCTCTCCCACCCCTGGGCCCCACCAAACCATGCGGAGTCCCCTCCTGGTGTCTGCTGACCGGTCTGCCCTTTCCTGTCCTGAGAGCAAACTTCTAAAGGGCCCCAGGGCCCAGTCTCATCAAGTGTGTACCCCCCAGCTCACCGAGCAACAGCTGGTGACAGTGGTTCTCAGCAGGTATCTGAGAACTTGTGAACTCAACACTCATTATCACCTTTTAGAACAAGGCCTTCTTTGTTTGTGTTATTATTACTGTTTTAACGACTGCCCTATTTCTAGACTCCACTAGAGAATAGGATCCTCAACCTTCAACAGCAAAGGCTAATAAGACAATTTTCAGAATAATCCAGGAACGAGGGAGAGATATCAATTCTTTCCTTAAATGAAATAAGACAAAGTACACAAAGTATTCTTTAAGAATGCTTAAAGTAAAAAACAAAAATGAGTCAAAAGCCAAATAATGCATATCTAAGTAGTTCTAAGGATAAGCACCCAAATACAGCTCCTAGGATCTGGCTTATATCCCGTGGCCCCCAGCCTGCGGAGAACAGCAGTGTGCAGAAGCAGCGCTGGCTGAGCAGGCAGCCTCTGCTCGCCAGGGCACTGCACCCCTGGGGCAACACACTGTGCTTTGGGGTGAGAAGTGGAGACTGGGCGTGTTCGATGAGGGAACACGAAGCACTCCCACGTGTAAAAATGCACACATGGCTACCAGCTCCTCTCGTCCAGCAGCTGAGTCACTCAGAAGCCATGTTTTATCCCCAAAATATGAATTAAAAGTCAAAGCTGCTCAACTGATTTGAAGAGCACACAGTGTACACGCACACTCTCATCCAAAAAGGATGTAATGGAAGATTCATATTTTTAAAGGTTACCCAGCTCATGTCCATAAAAGGCCAAGTAGTTCACTTTTCCACAAGTGGTCTGTTGCTACCCAACTGATCAGTTTGGGCTAAATAAAGAAAAAGAAAAAAAAAAAAGGAAATCCCAGAATAGCTTCTTCTTAAAAATAAAATATCAGCAAGGAAGCAACCCACTTCCTAAATTGCCTCACATATGGATAAGAACTGAAGAAGTAATTTACATGTTAATCACAAAGTTAGAATTTTGAGTCTTTGTAAAAGAATTCATCTTGACAATTCTACAAATTCAAGGTCTTTTCCACCCTCTGAGACCATTTCTCCAAGCTTGGAGCTCTAGGATGAACCACTCAGCATATCTTTCTTTGCAGTCTGACCTCAACTGCTCATGCAATGTCATCGAAGCTGTGCTAAGAATGCCAAAGCAGAGCTTGGTTCAATTCAACAGTGCAATTCACTGCTGTAAATATGTCCCAGGTTAACACGCCATGCACTAGACAGAAAAATAAATAAATAAATGACATGGTGCCTTCCTTAAGTAGGTCAGTGGGAGACAGAGACACGACACGGAAGATGCCACCGTGGAGACATGCAGAGTGTGGTGGCAACACAGGAGGCAGAGAAGTAATTCCATTGGGGAAGACAAGAATGACCGCAGAGTGGAAATGATATATGAGCTAGGTGCTAGGAAGAGCAGAAGAGGGGAGAGCACAGAGGAAACAGGATGACATTCTAGGAAAAGGAACAATGTGTACAAGGTATATTGGCCTGGGCCTGCTCGGGGAGAGGTAAACGGGGAGACAGATGTGTCAATTTGATGTCCAAAAGATTTGTTAAATCAGTCCACACCTTCCACTCCCACTGTTACCAGTCCAGCCAAGCCATCGTCATCTCCGCACTGCACTGGGATAGGTGTTGGGTACCTAAGTGACTGTTCACATCCTCTTTTCTAAAGAGACATGGTCTCATTCTGTCGCCCAGGCTGGAGTGCAATGGGTGATCACAGCTCACTGCAGCCTTAAACTCCTGGGCTCAAGCAATCCTCCTGCCTCAGCCTCCTGAGTAGCTGGGACTACAGGCACATGCCACCATACTCAGTTAATTTTTTTTTAAGAGGATGAGGCCTCACTATGTTGCCCAACCTGGTCTCAAACTCCTGGCCTCAAGCGATCCTCCCACCCGAGCCTCCCCAGTAGTTGGGACTGTAGGTGTGCGCCACCATACCTAGCTGCCCACATCCACTCTTGTCCCAGATGGTTCCTTCTCCACAACACGTAACCTTGTTATAGCAGAGAAGCCTTCCAGAAGCTGCGTCCAAACACCGCCACTCTCTCACCACACTGTTTTGCCTTTTTAAAACCTACTTGTCTCCCAGAGACAAGACCTTAGAAACTAAGGTCCGTGAGGGTAAGAACTTTGTTTTCCTCTTTCTTGGATCACCAGAACCTTAAGGTGTCTGGCGCATGGTAGGAGCTCTAAACAAATGAGTCTTCTGCTTAACCCTTTTTAAGAGCTTCCCAAGACATTTGGGATAAAATCTGAAACCTTTAACAAGACATCTAAGGCCATACCTATCTCTTTTCTATCCAGTTTCATTTCATGCTACTCTCCCTTCACTCACTATGCTTAAGCCACCCTGGCATCTTTCCTGGTTTAGGACTTTGACTCTGCCTGGACTGTTCTTTCCCCACTTCCCCCAGAATGTTAAGTGCCAGCTCTTCCTCGGCCTTCAGATTGCAGAACACCGCGTCCTCGAAGAGGCCTGCAGCTCATGTAGCACCTCAGTACCTACTGTGGGCCCTGGCTTGGCTGTGTGTTCTGGCTGTTAGAGACAACAGGGAACAAAATAGAAAAAAATCCCAACACTAAATCTTTCCCTAAATTCCCCTGTATTATACTCTTTCTTAGATTCCCACACTTTATACCACTTTAATATATGTCCAATTATAAATGTGTTTGCTGAAGCCCAACTCCCGATTCTTGGAGCAGGAACTAAGCCTCCGCGGCACATCACTTTATCTCCAGCACCTAGGACAGGGCCTAACGAACAGCACGTGCTCAGTACAAGTTTGTTGACAAGTGACTGGAGGAGCCAGGGGCCTGTTTCTATCGGGGACAGAGGCCTGGGAGCAGAAGCAGGACAGCAGATGAGGGCCAGGCTGTGAAGGGCTGACGCTTGCGGCAAAGCTGAGTGAGTACCCGAGGCAGTCCCTGAGCATGGAAGTTTCTCTTCGTCTAACACCTTCTGTCATTCTTCAGTAATGGGCCCCGTAGGATAAGTGATATATGAAAGTATTTTCTTAATTTAACACACCGCATTAATATATATCATTTCCCTTTTAACAAACAAAAAACATCCGGGAATCATGGGACGGATCAACTAGTTTTCCCCTCTACAAAAAGAGCAAAAATAAATATACTTGACAATACCACAGAGTTTAAATTTTATACTGTATACATACTGTTAATTTTTAATCTTCTAAAACCATAATATTCAGCCTTTTAAATTGTACAGTTTGGTAGCTTTTAGTATATTCACAAAGTCATGCAATCGTCAGCACTAATTCCAGAACATTTTCATTATCCCACATAGAAACCCTAGACCACCAGCAGTCATTTCCCATTTCCTCCTTCCCCCAAGCTGTGGCAACCACTAATCTGCTTTCTGTCTCTGTGGACCCGCCTACTCCTGACCTTCCAAATAAATGGAATCGTACAACATGTGGCTTCTTGTGTCTGGCTTCCTTTGCTCAACATCTTGTCAAGGTCCACCCACGTTGTGGCAGTCATCAGCACTTCATTCCTTTCACGATAGATCTTTAAATGAGTGTTTACTTTTCTCCACGCTATAGATCTACCAGAAGTGGTCGTACACAGAGAAACATGTAAAATATCATCCAAAACAAAGAAAAAGAACTTACTTGCACTGGGCATGAAAATATTTGATCAGATTTTGAAGTAAATCCACCCCCTTTTTAATCTTGATTTCATTGACCTTCAGCAGATACTGTTAAAAAACAAAAAAGGGAAATGTCACAGCAATAAGCAGAATATGAGCTCAATAGAAGCTTCCGAGGACTGAGATAGTCTCTTCTACTTCTTTGACATCTTTTACAATGGTAGAGCTCCTGGTAGACACTTAATATCTTCTGGATGCCATAACTCAATGTTTCTTTCATTAATAGTTAGGAGCTATACGAATTATCTGACGGTCAGGTAATCAATGACATGTGTAAGTGCCAAGAACTCCTAGTAATAAGACAGTCTATCTTAACCTGCTAGGAGAAATTTTCACTCTAGTAGCAGGGAAGAAGGAGAATGGTGAGAACGAATGCGATTTCTAATCATCTTGAACCTTCCCGTCCACTTCTGTCCCAGGTCCCTTTCCTTAGCAAGGTCTAGAATTCTAATTGCTAATCTTTTGCAGCTGAGACCCTTGGCATCATGTCTTTAATCCTGAGACACTTCCCCTACATTTAAAAAAAAAAAGTGACTATAAACTGAAATGAATTAAAACCATTTTTAACTTGGAGAGTTCATTAATGACCACTAAGACATCAGGGAGCCCCAGGGAGCTACAAAACCAGCATCAGGAAATACATTTGTTCTTTCCTACAGGTTTATAGAACAAGGACTCTGTAATTCCCTATCCCCTCCACTGTCAGGAGATGGTATAAAGTACCCTGAGAACATCTCATCTCTGAGATGAAATGTCCCTCAAAAAGCTGCTCACCCATGCACAGGCTCTCGGCTGGGAGCGTGGGGCGGGGGCAAGTTCAGGTGCTCTCTCGGGTCTGTCTGCAGTCCAGTAAGGAGGTAGGAAGCTGCTCTGAAACTATAAGCTACGAAATTTCCTTTTGCCTATAATAACTGTCTGTAGGTCCTCCTCTCCATTCTTCTTTTTGGTATTTATTTGTTGTTAATTGAATAAAATGTTTGGCAATGTATCAAAATTTAAAGTGTGTGTGCCTCTTGACCTAGAAATTCTACTCACAGGAATTTATTCTAAGAAGATGATCATAAGCGTTTACAAAGATGAACAGAAGATTCACTGCAGCCTCGTTTGTAAAAGTGAAAAATAGCAACATCCCAAATGTAATGAATGGGGAATTCATTCATCAAGTATGATGTATCCATCCAAAAATACTGTGCAGCCTGTAAGCCAATAAAACAGAATTTCTGACATGGAGAGATGTCCATGACATACTAGAGAGGGAAAATAATACATAAAGCCTCGGCAGAGAATGATTTATTTATATAAATTATTTTTATGAATGTATACACAGGGATATATGAAAGATATTTAAATGTCAAAATGGTTATCTTTTGGTAAGTAAAATTTGGGGCAATTTTTAAATTCCTTGACTAATTTTCTTAAAAAGTATATAAAATTTTAATAATTACAAAATAGCAAGAGAGAATCTTTCACACCTTCTCCATTCACAGAAGGTCTGTATCACCTATTTGATATACTGAATTTCTCTATAAAGTTCATTTAGAAGAAAAGGTTCCACAGCTTTAAAATAAAAGCCTGAAAGCCACTCTTCTAGATTAGATTCTGGGCAACTAAAAATTAAAACACCTGAGTAACATCAACCACTTAAAGCTTGAGAACTTCAGTTCGAGGAAACAAACCATTTAAAAATGATTTTAACAGAGACAAGCAAATTCACTTCAGAGCTGGGTTCTCAAGTAACTGTTTTTCAAATGTTCTTTCTCACAGAAAGCTCCTCTATAGCCCATGACTATTTGGCCAACTTCTACATCTTCATCAGATGTCTTCTCTGCAAACTCAAGGTCACCGTTAGGCAAGCCCACCTCTGCTTTTACATGTGCATATAGCATGGCTCTCGTCAAACTGCAAAACATCAGTGCCTGCCTCGTGCTGGTTCCTGCTCGGTATGGACTGGGCCCAACACCTGAGGACCGCCTCAACAGACAGCTCAGTCTGTGACTTACGGGCATCAACTACACAGTGTATTTCCAACAAAATAAACGATTTAGCCAGTCCACACGATCCACTCACCTAGACATAGGAGAGAAGTGATCAGTGCAAGGTGCACATCGAGAAAGCAATGACAGAGCCACGTGGGGAATGAGTCCCCCATCGTGTCAAGTATATGCTCTCAACATGTTGCTTGAATTTCAAAATTCAGTAAACATTTTAAGCAATCTTGCAGAGTTCAGGTAAATAGATTTCAACCTTACTAGACAAAAAGGGCAGAACCTGAACACATACACACACCCTTTCAGAATTCACTCTTTGTAAAACACTACTACTTAATTTCACCCGATTCTCTGTAAAACACTACTACAGCACTTAAATAAACGGAACAATACCTTGTGTTTGTATAATACACAGCAGTTTTCTAACCCCTGCCTCATACTGTCTCACTGATTTCTCCATCACTATATGAAGTGGGTGAGGAAGATAGTATTACATGCGATGTGTTAATTTTAAAAATGTGCATAAAAATCCATTCTCCTATTTACAATAACCCTTTCAGTTTAGTTAACTTTCTAATCATTTACTTACTGAAAAACAAAGCAGTAAAGGAAGAAGAAAAAAGATGTAAGACACACATACAAAAAAAAAAGTAACAGCAGAAGTAAATCCAACCAGATCAATAGTAACATTAAACGTGAATGGATTAAACAACCCCATCAAGAGGCAGAGATTATCAAACTACATTAGATAAACATGATCCAACTACATACATTATCTACAAAAGACCTACTGTAGATTCAAAGATACACATAGGTTGACTGTAAAAGGGTGGAAAAAGATATTCCCGGCAAATAGTAGCCAAAGGAAAGCTGGAGTGCCGGTATGGTTTGGTATGATTCGTGTGTTGGAAACGTGATCTCCAATGCGGCAGCGTTGAGAGGACAGAGTAATACATTAACGGATTAATGGACTATGGAGGGAGTGGGTGCATCAGTTATCACGAGAGCGGGTCTGTTATAACAGCCAGTTTTGCCATCTCTCACGTGCCCCTCGCCCTGTGAGGCCCTGCCCTGCCTAACAGCAAGAAGGACCTCACCAGATACAGCCCCTCAACCCTGGACTTCCCAGCCTCCAGAACTGTAAGAAATAAATTTCTTTCCTTTATAAATTATTCAGTCTCAAGTATATAATTATAGCAACAGAAAACAGACTAAGACAAGTGGCTCTACTAACATCAGGCAAAACAAACCTTAAAGCTTTCAATTGCCACCCCTCGTTCCTGGGACTGATTCTCCTCTGCTGATCACTTAAGACTTTGCTCTGGAAATAAAAACTCACTTAAATATATTTCTAAGATATATATTTATAAAGGCTCAGCTCCTGCTGCAATTAACAAACAAACTCTGGATTAGCTTTGTTCTTGACTGCTTACAGGGAATCAAGAGCTGCTGAAACCAGTTTCAATGCCCGTCACAAATACCACTGGTGCACTTTGTACATTTAAAACCTAAGCTGGCACTGCTGTGAGAGAGAAACAAACGCCATCTGGCATGAGGGGCATCACTGGCACAGCCAGGAGCAGCAAACCCTCAGGCAGAGGTGAGAGCTGTCTGCACACCACTTGTAAACACGCACCTACAAGCAAGACACAGAAATCAGAAAGGCTTCGAGCAAAGGCCTTCAGCACGGATGGTGTCTGATCTCAGAGAATGCTCTGAGAGTATCTCGCTGTTGTCCTCCCCTGCCCCAGGCCAGGGCTGAGGCTGCAGGATGGGGTGGAGCAGAGAGGAGCTCCCCAGGGCACCTGGGCCTCTGGGCTGGAAGAGCACCCCACACTCAGCAGAAGTCTGGGAGGAAGTGCTCCAGACAGGTGATGTGGCTTCCCAGAATGCATCACATACTAACACAGAGGACGACGTGTACTGTCACCTCTCAAGCTGGACTATTTTCCAGCTGAATTCTCACCCCCAACCTTAACCTGGTCACTGACTCCCATTGGTACAAGGGGAACCTGGACACCTCATTTAAAAAACAGCAAGGAGTAAGTATGTTAGCCAAGTTCCAGGTAGGGGAAGTGAGTTTGAGAGACTGTATGTGTGAGGACAGAAAGAACATTCTTTAAATTGTTCTCTACTTTTAATAAAAGGTTGGTGTTAGAGTAACCCAATTCCAGGAGAATTAGGAGACTAAGACTCCCCTAGTAAAAGAAAATGTCAGCGCAGGGACAAATGGAGTCGGATAATACATTTGGTGTTTTCTCTGAAGCCACTGATACGAGTCAGAGACAGATGGTCTCCGAGCAGTGGCTCGCTCCCAGGGTGAGTCCCCACGTGGGTGGGGGTGGACCTCGCCAGCCTCGGCAGGTGGGGACTGCCACTTCCCAGTGTCTTACCTCGCACATCTGCAGCTGGAAGAACCGCCTCTCCTTTTCCATCTCTTCGGCAATTTCAGCCCCACTTATTTCAGTACGAATCATCCCATGGAGCTTGGCATGTTCCTTTTTCTCCTTTTCTATTTTTGTTCTACGTGTGAAAGAAGAAAGGGTAAGTCAAGATGCCTCTCGGCATGGCACTCCAAACTGGACGGCCGAGGCCACCCCATGCCCAGCCTGCTGAGACCAGTGCTCAGCACACATTTCAGGACCGGAGGGAAATGAGTGCCGTCACAAAAATGCAAAGTTGGCCTTCCCCCTACTTATTGAACAAATACGTCCTAGGCACCTACTTTGAGCCAGCTCTGGGTCAGAGCGGGTGGAAAGTCTGTACACGCCTTGGAGGTTTCCTTTGGCAACAGCACTGGGAGCTTGTCTGCCCTCTGAGCGGCCCCACGGGAACTTCCCTACCTCCCGTTCCCCTCTGTCTTCACCTCCTCCCTCTCCTCACCTACTGAGGCCACGCCCGTTCTCGTTCTTCTGCCCTGACTTATGAGAGTGCTCATCACTGGAGAAGAAAACAAGCCACCTTTTCATGCTTTTAGCTTCATTCCCCTTCCCATGTTTATCGCATGCCTGAGCGATATTACTCAAAGGTCATGTGAGCAGTTCAGGGTATAAACTAACCTGCTGGAGCAGAGCCAGACAGGGGCAACCAGGGTAAAAAGGAGCCACAAAATCACATACGCTAAGAGGGGCTTGAAATAACGTGAATGTTTATTCTGCAGAAAAGGAGACTAAACAAAATGAACAGAAAGTACTCAAAAAAACACAAAGGACTGCCATGAAGACAGGGGAAGAGGCACTTTCTGTAGGGCCTCAAGGTAGACACTAGAAGACACAGCATGTTCTTGAAGAGTTGTCCAATGATGACATGGGTTCCAGAGAGTTCCCCATCACTGGGGGCCGGGGGCTGAAGTATCTAATAAGAGGCAAGAAGTATAATTTCTCTGTTTCTTTAGCCTGGAGCACACAGTAGCTGCGTAACAATCTGGAGGAGTAAGAATGCAAACAGAAGACCACCTGGAAGGGATGTTGTTGAACACGGTCATGCATCCAGGAAGGAGTGTGACTGGAGGGCCCACGAGGTCCCGGGGACTAGAATTACACAGCTCCAAGGCTCCCCAATGTCACTGCAAAGGCGGCAGGACATGGTGTAGATGTTGGTCACTTCTTTTAATGATCAGGTATGGGACTAACTGCCCAGGAATTTTAAGGACCTCTAAATCTAGTTGTCACATATCACAAGGCCTCTTGGGACAAATGAATCTCCCACACTGACAGGTAAAAATTACTTCCCTTATTTACCCTAGAATTACTTCAATTTTTAAAGGTTGCTGCTCCCTCCTCCTAAAGTCTGGGATTTCATGAGTAATTCTGTCCCCAACCTATCTACGTGTGTTTTGACATTACAGAATTTGACATTCTCCTTCTTTCAAACCCTTTCCTTTCAGAACCAGAGGACTCTCTCAGGCACTCTTCTTCAGAAACCCCTTTCTGCCCTTGGTCCAGGCAGGCACAGAAGCACCACCTCTGTGGCACGGAGCGGGCAGAGAGTGCAGACGAATGGACATCAGGAAACCCGTTTCCTGGCCTGGCTCAATCACTCTCCTACTGTTTGACCAGCAGCAAACCACTGAGTCTTGGTTTCCTGTCTGTAAAGGAGGAATATGCTGATCCTTCCCATTTATTTCACTGAAGTGGCAACTGGAACACAGATGCCAACAGGCCAGGGACAAGAGGCTGGAGCCTCTCCAGGCTGCACAGATCTCCAAGGCACTGGAGCCTGACACTCCACCTGTGCTTCCCAACGAAATTCCAGAACTTGGGGTCCAAGCAACTTCCGGTATGAAATTTAAGATTTCCAAGGATTGAGTAAGTATCAGAGGTTTGGTGTTCGCTGGTTTGAGCTTTGTAATTCTTCACCACTGAAAAGTTACCCAAGGCTGGTTTAAAAAACCAACAAGAAACTCACTTAAATACTGGTAGTTACAACTGAAATGGCTTTCTTCTTAACTTCTCACTTTGTCAGATAGCTTCATATAAAGTTTGTTTCCATTCAGAAAACTCCATATTGCTTAAGGCACAGAGATTATAAGGTAAATACAAGGCACTATAATTTTTTTTCCCATTTCTCCAGTATTTAAAAAAATTGAAACCATTATTCCCAACAATTGCTAGCTCAGTTCTGCCCAGCTTGACTCTTTCCACTCTAGGAATGAGAAACTGACTGGAAATGTTACAACAACTGCCTAAAGTCAACCAGTGGTAGTCCTGTCTTTAGTGGAAATTGGGATGCGCATCTAAGAATCAATTAGTCCATTTCTCACATTCGTTACTGGTGGATGAAACAAGCAAATAAAGCTGAAGGAGATGGCTGCTGAACAACTTCTCTTCCTATAAAACTGAGGGGATCAGTATCTCAGAGAAATAAAGACACAAAGCTAAGAGCATGTAGTTTTCACAAAACACCAGGAAGTTGAAGTCTAAAAACAGCATCACTGTCATAAACGGTAATACAATGGAGAAAGTGTTTAAAAACAAAAATGAGGCTGGGTGTGGTGGCTCACGCCTGCAATCCCAGCACTTTGGGAGGCCGAGGCGGGAGGTCACTTGAGGCCAGGAGTTGAACACCAGCCTGGGCAACATAGCAAGACCCCGTCTCTACAAAAAATAAAAAAAAAATTACCCTCGCATGGTGGTGTGAACTTATAGTCCCAGCTGAGGTAAGAGGATTGCTTGAGCCCAAGAGTGCCAGGCTGTAGTGAGCTATGATTGTGCCACTACACCCCTGCCTGGGCAACAGAGTGAGACCCTGTCTCAAAAAATAAAACAATAAAAATTACTTTAAAAAAAGGAAACAAACACTTCCTGAGAGAAACTGGCCTTAATTCCCCTCAGTGAACTTTCCTGAAAATAACATTCTATAACCCTCATGACATTATAGAAAAAGGGACAAGGGAAAACTTGTTCAAAGAAGCAAGGATCACTGAATGTAGACACCAAGTATGGAAGCATCTGTTATCATAACAATCCACAGCAACATGGTTTTAGGTAAATTCTTTCCTGGATTAAGGTTTATTTAGACAATCCTTTTAAGCAATAAAAACAATTTAAAATTGAAATCTCAAGTTACCTATGCATATTTTTAAAAATGAGAACACTCACATTTTTGTTTCATAGTCCTTCCAAGCTTTATCAAAAGGCTTTTTCAGATCCTGTAAAAAGAGTAATAAATTAAAGCAGGACTAATTATTAACTTCTGTGCAAGATAAACTTATCCCTAGACTAGTCCTGAAAGGAGCATAAATTTCTGCAATAAATGATGTGTTTAAGCCCATGAAAAATAAAGAACCTAGAGTACACACTTTTAAGTAGACTGGTGGGGGCAATTCCTTTTTTTTTTCCTCTTTCTTTTTAAAATACTTATTTAGAGTAAACCAAATGCTCACAAAAGCACAGAGACTCATACAATGTGCCACTGCCCATTTACAACACTCCTGCCCACCCCGTGTCACCTGTACCTTACTCTTTGCCCTAGGTTTATTCTGAAATCAAATCCTAAAAGGTAACATTTAATCTGCAATTATTTCAGTATATCTCTCTAAAAGAAAGGGACTCTGACTTTTATTAATACATGAATCTCAACATATGCTTTGAGCCCAATAATAAGAACATTAAAGGTCCCCCACATTGTCCTGGGGTCTCCAACTAGCACTCAGAGAGATCTGGAACTCAGGACTTCATACTCTCTGATAAAGCCCGGCTCAAAAAATTACTGAGCCACTAGAAATTCTCTCAAATTGTTCTCCCTATTTATGCTCCCTTCAACAGGATTCTTTTGGAAGAGAGAAACCTCTTCTTTTGTTTACTTTTTATTTCTTGGCTCTTCGATGGCCTTACAGTAAGGCCTGAGGGCCACAGCCTAGCATACAAGGTCCTCCCTGAACGGGCCCCTGACATACCTTGTGGATTCCTGCTTCCGTTATGTGCCTGTGTCTGTTCTCTGCCTAGGGTGCCCCTGCCACCCATTTCTTGGGATAACTCAACTGCCTGTTCTCTGGGCCCCCAAAGGGACAGTAGGGTATGTCCCTCGGTGTCCTAATGGCTCTCTCTTGGCACACTCTGTGTAGGAGACACTGAGTGGCCTCTGCAGAGGTCCCCGACATGGGCCAGACTAGGCTTCCAGTTGTGCCAGATGAGACCCAGGCATCACGTACAGATCCAATCAAAGAACTCAAGTCTCCCAAGAACGCAGCCACAGTCATCTCCCTTTCACAGCACACATCTGTCAGGGCCAAGATGCGCAAAAGCAAAGCATCTCACGCCCAAACACCCTCCAGCCCTGACTGCTACTCACTCGCATCCTCCTGAAACAGTTCACAGCCTCACTGTTTATAAGTGGCAAGGCACGTCCTACACAGCCAACATTCTCTGGAGGACAGAAAAATGAAGTTGGCTTACACCTTACGAATGTGATTTTTCCCATCAGGAAACTACATCCTTGCTAGGATCCCTTCCTCGTGGTAAATCCACAGCGCACCAACTAGAAAAACAGAATTTCTCTCGCAGGTTTCCCTACTCAACTAAGAGAGACCAAAACGGTTTATAGTTTCCAAAACAGCGATTTCTCTCCCTTCCCACTCTTCTTCCCTCATCAAGTCTGTGGTGCCAACAGGATGGCCAAAAAGGCCAGGGGTCACTGCTGTTCTGCAGAAAGGTGGTCCCAAGGCAGCAAATCAACGCAGCGGAGGTAACAAAAAGCCACGCCGTCCCGGTAAGAATGCACTAGCGTGGCTGCTGCCCCAACAGGCCAGGTTACGGTGGCCCCACAGGATGTAAAACCTGCCCCGATGTCACGGTTCCGCGCCATACCCCTTTCACTCCTTTCAGGTCCCCCTTCAGCAAACTGTCCAAAGGGAAGGAGATTATGTTGTTCATATTCTGAATCTAAAAAACAAAAACAAAGAGAACATTCTTATTCAACTTAAGGAAGGACAGCAAGGACGTTAGAGAGAACATCAGGTAATATTAATAATTAACCTCCACTTAAAACCTGGCTGGTGCAGGTATGATTGCCTTATTCGGCCTTAAATTCTTTGTAATGATTTGATCTTACAAATGAATATATAACTAACGAAAAGGCTAGGTCTGTGTATTTTTCACGATAATAATCTTATATTGTTAAGCTATGAAGTTTGTGAGAAGACAGTCATTACAATGAAGAAAAATATTTCAAAATAATCAATGACAGAACCACTTTCAGGAGCTTAGAATAAACGGAAACACCCACTCCCAGCTCTCACTCACTGCCCCGCCCATGCACGCCGGCCTGTGCTCTGGGCTCCCAGACCCAGTCTCTGTGGCAAGCTCCTGACACAGGGACACAGGGGGAGTCGTCTGTCTGCTGTGAAGCCGTATGAGCCAACGCTGAGCGCCATGAGGAAAGAAATGAGTGTGAGTGTGTCATGGGTGAGTGACTGTGTGCTTGAGTACGAGGGTGTGAGTATGTGAGTGAGTGTGTATGTGTAAGAACGACGGTGTGTGTGTGAGAAGGCCAGGGTATGCGTATGTGAGGGCGCGTGTACGAGTGAGGGTGTGCATGTGAGAGGGTGAGGGTACCTGGGCGAGGGCACGCGTGTGTGAGACAGTGTGTGTGTGAGACAGTGTGTGTGTGAGACGGTGTGTGCGTCGGGGGTGTTGCTGGGGAAAGCAGATAAACGGCAAGAGGAGGGCAAGAGCCCAAGTGCCTCTTGTTCTCCCTGAAGTAAGAGACTGGCGACTTTGGCTGCCGGACAGAGTGGACGCCTCCTGGCAAACAGGCCCACTCAGGGCCAGCAAGGCTGCACTGGCAGGTCCAGCGTGAGTCACAGTGCAAAGCTTTGGGCAGGAAGGGCCTTCACAGACTCAGCCACTGAAGCACACAAGATTCCCTCTGCAGGTGGAAAAGGAGCTCAAGACCTACTTTCAAACCTCCCTGGGCTCAGACCCTCAAATCAACACAACTGCCAGTTCTCACGGCTGCGGCCCTGTGGCTTCCATGCCACCCTGCACTGCCCGCGCCTAGATTACAGGCCTATGGAAGCAGACAGACAAGAGGAAGGACTCTGGGACCTTGCACCTTCATTCTTATAATTCAGCAAGGAAAAAGTTTATTTTTAGTATAATTACCTTAAATAAGAACATAAAATATGGCACCACTTTAAAGGCAATATGGGATCTGATTTCCATATGCTATTCAGCATACTAAATTTTTAAATGGAGACAGAAATTCCCGTGAGAAATATTGGTAAGATATGTAATAATGCCCGCATCGACCAGTTCTGCCAAGTACATGACTGATACACAACTGTCACTTGAGAAAGGACTGTTTTGGGTAACTTCCCTCTAGGATTAAACAACTCAACACTTCTCCTGTACCTGGCATTCCTCCAAGGTACAGTGTAATCAGCTAGGACGTGCCACGATCAGTCTTAGGAGTTCAACTCTGAAATACTGAAAAGCTCAGTTTAAGGCAAGGTCTTATAAACAGGGAGGATCAGTGGCTGATGAATAATTTACAAGAACGAGCACACCTGGGTTCCCACTGTCACCCACGCAGGACGAAATAGGAGTGAGGAGCGCAGGTGTCGCCACAGTCCCGCCTCTCAGTGCACACTTCCCTCCTCCAGTGCTGAGCGGGCTCTGCCACACTGGCCCTGCTTCCTGCAGCTCTTCATTACTCTAAAACCCTCCCTCCTGCGACGCCTCGGAGTCATCTTGGACTCCGTGACCTGGCCGTGCTGTGCCTACTCAACCAGCTGCCGAGAGTTGACTCTATGATGGCCTGTCCTTCCACCAGCGTCCCTCCGTGCCATTCTCGTGTCCACTGCCTCCCTGGGCCTTGTGCCCCTTCTCTGGACTAAGGCAACGGTTTCCCCTGCCACCATCTGCCTGCCCCAATCCCTCCTTCACAGTCCCGCCAGACTTATCTGGGATCATGTCTCTAATAAAGACTACACTTCCTGGTCCTGCATTTAGACCCCCCCAAGCCATCCTCATTTGCCACTCTTCATCTTCATATTCGGCCAACTTTGCTGTTCTCTGCTTCCCTGACTCTATGCTTGTTCTTCCATCCAACTGAAACATCATCTCTTGTTCCTACTGCTCACAGCCTTCCCCTCCAGTGGGAGTTACTAAAAGGCCACCTTCTCCATTAAGCTTCCCCAATCTCCACAGCAGAAAGGGGCCCCCTCCCTCCCCAAACTCCTCCAGTATTTTCCTCTTTCTATATTTCTTTAGAGCATGTTTGGAGGTTCTAGCAGGGGAGCGCAGCTACTTGTATACCCTTGATCGAAGAACGGTCCTCCTCTACTGGGGAAGGTCCTCCTCTTCCACCAAGAATGCAGCTTTGGGAGGGACGCACAGGGAGCGGTGAGGGAGGAAGGGGACACCCGCCTAGCCAGCCAGATCAGCCTAATCAACCCAGGCGATCAATGGCGTGGCAGATGTCACGGCCAGATCGCCCTCACATCCCCTTTTTCCACATTTCTTAAGGCACTTGGCAGCCCCTCTCATGTAATCATCTTATCGATCTCACACCGTAAGTTCTAAAAGGCAACATCTGCCTGAATTACATTCTATGTTCCCTACTGTTCTTTGTACAGGGCTAGGCCCAGAGTAGATGAGTAACATTGGTGGGCTGAACCAATATCCTTAAATACTTTTCTGAGTATATAATACATATGGGACAGAATCTACAGGGGCTTAGGTACAATCTTAGTTCTATTAACACCTTTAAACCAGACATCACGCACCAAATGCACAAGTGAATTCATTCATTCAGGTGTATCTACTGAGTAGCTATTTTGCAGACAGCAACAGCTGGCTACAAAGACGAATGAAATGCCTGCCCTTTCACAGGAAGAATTAATACATACACACCAAGAATAAAAGCTCTTAAGACACACCCACAGTAGTGTATTTCACACTGTACAGATACCAGTGGCTCCTCATTGATGAAGGGTGATGAAACAGTGTGACTTTGGTTTTAAGTAGTCCATCAGGGCCTAGGAAGAACGGTAACCGTACCAGTTACTGACCTTTGAGATGCTGCCCGTTCATCTACATGATCACACAAAGCCACGCTCACAGTCACTAGCACAGGTTGATTCGGTCCTGAGCACTACCTGGCTGGGGGCCAGTGCTGTGCCGTCTGGGACAAGGAACATGCAAGAAAGAGGCCGGCAAACATAGCACAGAGGGGAGGAGCAGAGCTGCTCAGGCTGAGCCGAAGACACCAGAACCATCCAGTTACAGGTGAGTTGGGGGGAAAAAGAGTTAGGTGCTCACAAGTTAAGAATCCTATTTCTAGGAAGAATCCTAGTAGGTTTTTCAGGGAAGGGGGTGCGTAAGTATGAATGTAGGCATGAGTCAGTGGGAAAAACAAGATTCTCTGCAGCAGGGAAGAACATCATCACAATTTGGTTTCTGAGTCTGTTTTAAATTTAATCCAAATAAGAGCTTAGGTACTGATAACAGATATTAGGGTAAGAAGGGGTAAACTAAGCTTTGGTACCTACTGCGAAATATTCAAGTAGAGAAGAGTGAACAATCTATGGATATCTAAGCACAGTTGGCCAGCTCACTTTCATCCTTCATTAGTTTCAGCAGTGAGTGTGACATTGTGTGCTGGACACTGGGGACAGGACCCACAGTCTAGTGGTGGACACAGCATTCAACAGCCAATTACAACTGTGATGAATGCTACAAAGGAGGTGCACATAGCCCTCAGGTAGCGGCAGGAAAGGAAGCTGGAGATTCAGAGGAGTTAGGAGACAAAGACAGAGCAGAGAGGACCTCGGTCCTCGGAGAGCCTCTCCCCTTGGGTTCAACAGGGGAGACATATCCCATATTTAAGTAAACTACCAAGTGAAAATTCTGAGAGCCATGAGGAAAACACCATGGAATTTACAGGCAAGAGAAAATGACTTTTTGCCTGGACATGAGGGAAATCGTGTTGGACATGGGGTGTGAGACCCACCTTCAAAAGACAGAGGGCGTCTGTCTTGCGAGATGGGGGTGGGGGTAGCCTGGGCAAAGGAACAGCATGGAGGGAGGGCCACGGTGCTGATGCGGGAGGCAGTAGCTAGAAAGAGGGGCTTGGGCACCAGGTCAACCGAGGGGGCTCTGGCTTCATTCAAAGTCAGTTTCTCTCTTTGGGGTTATTCAAATTATCCAAACTAGGAAACTATTACTTTTCTAATCAGAAAATAAATTATTACAATAGAGACAGAAAAGTAGATCAGTGATTGCCTGGAGCTGGGGGAGCTGGGATTAACTGTAAGAGCATACAAGGGGCCTTAGCAGGGGAGAAAACGTCCTAAAACTGCTTTAAGGGGATGGTCGAACCACTTAGTAAAGTTACTAGAAATCACCTACATATGGTGATTTTTACCATATGTAAAATATGTTTCAATAAAGCTGGGGTTTTCTTAAAAGAAATTCTTAGACAAACATAAACAGAGTATCTGTCATGGCTTTACTAATACAGCTTCCATACTCCTGGACATTAGCCCATCTGCCCTCGGCATAACCCACACAGCACACAGGACTCATGACTCAGGGAGAACTTCCAGGAAACGGCCGCTGTGGTCTCTGCTAGGCCAGGTGTGCCCTGCGGCACAAAGGCTGGGCAGGCTCTGCGTGCTCCCCTGACTATGTGGGTCCGGGCAGCCTCAGGCCTACAGCTGAACCAACTGTGGCCAAGACAGATGAAAACCACAGCCAAAAGATTATTGCACATCGCTTGTGCTCAGGCAGCTCCAGCCTCAATTTATGAGCAATGAAATTTTTATGATCTATGGGAAGAATTAAATTATCCCTGGGTAACCTAACCAGAATCTTTTCCTTAGTGCCAAGCAAGCACTGGGCTTTCTCTTGTACTCTGACTTAACTTTTAACAAATACATTATGTAAAATGGCTTTTTGAAACAGTGAGGACAACCTGTATACAAATTATTAATCTTAAATCACTGCTATTAACTATGCACCAACAAATAGGCAATTTTTTAAAATAACCGTGCTCCCTTTTTCCTCTCTTTCTCCTCTGTCTTTCCTCTTTCTGAGTTCACTTGAACATGTCTGACGAGATGAGTAAGTAGTCAAAGGTCTGTAATCTCACAAGTAGAAATAAAATGATTCAGTCAGTGGGGCAGGCAGCAGACAAGGCTATTAGATATCCAGAACAAAATCATTACACTAATGCCACAGCTGATTAGCAAACTAAGACAGACAAGAAGATGGGGGCGCGGGGAACAGAGCCAGCCACACAGCCATCTCTTCATGTTGTCCTTCCTAATTATTGTGTTTGTTTTGGTCTTAAAAGTCCTTGCCTCTAGCTCTGTCACTTTCACCATCTTGCCTGCTCTGTGGTCACTGGTTGCCAGCCGCTGCTGATCCAGCCCCAGCCCCACCACTGGCTTCCCCCACACACAGCCCCACCCCAGGGAGCTGTGGCTGCCTTCTCTTTTACTCAGGCAGTGAGTAATTCTGCTTTGCCAAATGATCGTGCCTGACCCTGGACAGGATTCTCCTATTACAGCTACTTTCGAGAAGCACCCAGCGGTCACTGAGCAGAATCTTCCCAGCTGCAGCCTCATGGATCTAGAAAATAACAGGTATTCCCAGGGCTCTCCTCCAAAACCCTTAACAGCATCAAACTCTCTTCCAGGATAATCAGCTTTTCCTTAAAAGGAGCATTTTGTTACTACATAATATAAAACCTGGCCGACAAGTCTTATTGGAGACTCACAGGTGTCACATAATTTATTTGAATACGCCCAATTTATGAGAAACTTAAGAGGTAGAAAAGGCACCACTTTGAGATCTGCTTTTTCTTCTCTTTTTAACTTGAGCAAATGCTGGTCAATCATAGAGTTAAACAGGAAAAACCTCCTTGCCAGAGGGTGAGAAGTTGCAAAAAGACCCCAGGCAACACCTTACTATTTCAGTTAGGGACATCCTCAGCAGGTTTCAGCATTAGCAAGGATATGTGTGAAACAGCCTTCAAGCGGCTGGAAGCTTCCAGTCACCTCTGGAAGTGGGAGCCCAAGACCCAGGACATGTGCGTGAAGTGGGATGTAAGGTTTAAACCTGTGCCGACCCGTAAGAAAGACACTAGCTCCATGTGCCTCTTCACATTTAAACCGATTAAACTTAAAGCTAAAAACTTTAACTCAGTTGCACTAGCCACATTTCAAGTGTTCAATAGCCACATGCGGCTAGTGACAACTTAACATTAGATAAAGCAGATATAAACCATTTCTATGCACGCAAAAAATTCTATTGATCAGCAACGCTTTTGATGAATGGCTTTAAAAAGGTTTTAAGCAGCTTTAGTGAGGTGGAACTGACATATAATAAACTGCACACATTTAAAGTGTATGATTTTGTACATTACAACGTACGGATACACCCATGTACTATCATCAAAATCCAGACAGGGAATGTATCCCGTCACCCCAGATGTTTCCCTGTGCCCCTTCTGCAACCCCAGCTCCCCACCCCACAAACTCCTGTCCCCAGCAACCACTGATCTGCTTCTGTCGTCACAGAATATGTTGCAACATTTCCTAGAATTTTATATGCAGTATATGGAATCACATGGTATATACTCCTTTTCATCAGGCTTCTTTCATAATTATTTTGAGACTGAGCATAATTACTTTGAGATTCTTTCATGTTGTTGTATCAATAGTTCATTCCCTTTTAATTTCTTATTTTTTAGAGACAGTCTTGCTCTGTCACGCAGGCTGGGGTACAGTAGCCTGATCACAGCTCACTGAAACCTGTAACTCCTGGGCTCAAGCACCCTCCTGCCTCAGCCTCCTGAGTAGCTAGGGCTTACAGGTCTGCACCATCACGCCCAACTAATTAAAAAAAAAATTTTTTTTTCTTACCGCTGAGTACTATTCCATCATATGGATACGCTACAATTTGTTTACCCACATACCTGTTGATAGACATTTGAGTCATTTCCAGTTTGGGGGCTACTACAGATGCCACAAATAAAGATGCCATGATCACTTGTGGGATAGGGACTCTTTCAAATAGTGGTCAGGAAGGCCTTTTATAAAGTGACATTTGAGCGGAGTATGAAGGAAGCAAAGCCACGTGGAAATCTGGTGGAGCCACTCCTGGCCGAGGGCATTACTAACACAAAGGTCCTGAGGCAGGAGTGTGCCTGGCAGGTTCAAAGATGAGTTCTCTGTGTTCTTTCCAAAGGCTGCTTACCTGAAAGGCTGGGCACCCAGGCAGAACATTTTTTGAAGCAGCAGAAGGTACTAGGTAAACTGGCCTGAATAAGCCACCAAATGGCACACAGCCATTTAATCTCATTTAATCCTTCAACCACTCTGAGAAGTAGGTGCTGTTATCCCCAATTTACAGGTATGGGAACAAAGAGAGGCTTGTCATCCTTTTGGCCCCCAAATGACACAACCATAGGGAGCAGAGTTGGGCTGAGAGCTCTGAAACCAGACTCTTCCTATCATTTCCCTATTAAAGAGTCTGCTGCCCTCACAGGGCAAGATGGCTCACATCTGACCGAGGTCAGGCCAGGAGAAGTGGGGACTGACCACAAGCCGCCACCCAAGGTACTATCTCCAGCAAATGTCCTTCTAGCTCCTTTTACACAAAACAGCCCATCAGATATGTACGAGGGAACTTAAAAAAGGAAAACCATCCAAGTGACTTTCATTTTTATTGTAAGTAAAGAGGCTTCCCCTGGGCTATAGATAGTATTGCCGGAAAGGTCTATCGCCGGCGCATGCGCACACGCACTATCCTACCTAAGCACTCTCACAGAGCACCCTCCTGAACAGATGCACACAGTCCTGTCTCTTTGGCAACATGGCTGCTCGATAGTTTTCTTAATTAAAAAGAAGTGGGGAAGCCCATGTTGATCTTGAGTGTTTAACACAAACTGAAAGATCAAAACCAACCAGCTGCCAAAGCACAGTGGTAACTTTCACACCAGAGTGAGGAGAGAAATCGCTGACCTGGTTTCTGCTCTTAATGCTGCTTCTTTGGCAGTCAACTGCTCTCATCTTTTGGGTTCCAAGTGGAAAGAAAATAGAGCCCTCTTTCCTTTCTCCTCTAGAGTAAATGATGGGCTCGGGCACATCAGCAGGCCTGCCTACGACTGCGCTGACACCTGCTGAAGGCTGGTTCCGGGAGGCAGGGGCGGCACAGGAGAATCCAGGGGTCAGCAACACACGCTTCTAAACCCCGTGTGACGTTAAAGTACTCAGTGAAGCCATCAACCAAAAATGAAAACACCTTTTCAAGTTTATTACCTTCAAGAGTCCAAGAAAGTATTTGCTCTGTCCTCAGTGAGACCTGGGGCAGCCTAAGTCCCAATCTCCCCGCGGGTAAGAGTCAGAAGCACTGGCCCAGGTTCCAGGGTCAGTGCTACCAGAAAATGTACTAAAAATGCAGAATCTTGGGCCCTACCCCATACCTGTGGAATCAGAAACTCTGGGTGTGGAGCCCAACAAGGTGTGGTCTAACAAACCATACAGGTGATGCTCATGCACTGAAGTTGGAGAACCGCAATTCTGTAATGACGATGTTGAGGCTGATTTTTATTTCAGGCATTCAAGTTCCAGGCATTGCTGGTCCAGGGACCGCACTTTGAGAACCTTTGCTCTACAGCAGTGCTTCGCAGGCTTGTCACCTGGGGCTCTTAGGCAACTGCAGAGTGTGGTTCAGCAGGCCTAGGGGAGTCTGAATTTCCATGAAGCCCCAGGCAATTCCAATGGTGCTCTGTGAGTGCAAGGCCAGGTCCTCTGGGGTGTCAAGGAAACAAACTGTGTCAAATGCTTTGTAAACTAGAACCTGCAATATACAGGTATTGATGTGGTTTGCTAGGTTTTAGATTTTAAGGAATGATTAATAAACAGCTGAAAATGCTCAAGGCAAGGGGAACACACACAAGCAAGCAGAGTTGGATTCATCTACATAAACTCACTGATGACTGTGCTTAGAGAGGCAGGGGCTTGACTCCTGGCTGAGCCTATCACCCACGGGAGGTGGCGGGGGACACATAGTCCCCACAGCTCACAGTCCCTCTCTCTCTTCTGCACCATCAGCCTCTACCAGCTATCAGCTCCTTCCCTGGGGCCTCGATTGAGGCTCAAGCCTCTCAGCCTAGAAACCCTTCCCTCCTAGCTTTCTTCTTCCACTATCAACCTTTCTTTAGAATAGTGAACACCTGCTGTCTCTACTCCTTCACCTGAAGCTTGTCTTCTGCTCTTACACAAAGTCAGGCCCGAGTCGCTGTGGCCTTGCGTCACTGAACCTGCCAAGGCTGGGCTTCTGCACCTCTGCTGGGATGTAGCCCACCAGCTCCTTCGCTCACATCCTCTACTCAAGCCTCTCCACACCCTGTCTCTTGAATTTTTTTAAAAGTTTGAGATTCCCTACATCATGGCAGTTGTCCTCTTAATAGCCAGCAATTGAGAAAACACAATGACAAAATCCATTTGAGTTCATTAATACTTTCAAACAGAAACAGCGTGTCCTAGACACATTTGGGAAGTTGTGAAGACATTTGTTTCTAAACCTTGTCCTCATGCTTGTGTGCAGATGGACTCAAGGACACGAATAAGAGCCCAGGAACTTCCTGCCCGCCCCCCACCTCCCAGGGATCCAAGGATCCAAGTCCCAGGACCGGAGTCACTGCGCCCTTGTCCAAGGCTGCACCCACAGAGCCCCATGGACTGTCAGCGGCTATCAGGGTACACGCCGCAAGTATCTGTGTGTCTCCCACCCAGACACGAGTATCAGAGCTCACTGCCCCATGCAGCACCAGAGCAGAGACAGTCCCCAGCAGGCACCCAGTCAGTCGTTACCCTGTGAGCTCTTCCTCCCCACGTTCAAAGCCTTGCTACCCTGTCCTCTCCCACTATGGCTTTCCCTGTTTTCTCTGACCACTGGAAGTCAATGTACCACGGGGGTTATAATGAGGTAACATGGCCCACCCCCAAAAGAAACAGTATCAACGTACAATTTAAAGATATTAATTACAGGGTTGTGCTACAACCAAAACATGGATCTCTAACATCAGCCTTATTATTCTTCATTGTCTTGATCAAACTAAGAATGTGCTTTTACTTTTGCTTAGGGATTTACAAGTACAGAAAGTAGCATAGTCTTGAAGTCTTTTGAATCGTAAGACAGAAATTTCCAACTGTAAATGAGACCATACATAAACCTAAGTGGCAGAGGTTTCTAGGTGCCCAAAGTACTGTCAGTAGGTCCATCCATGTACACTCTCTCCCCACCTAGAGAAGCCCCAGCCCTCAAGCCCTCACTTGAAATTCCTCACTCACAGCCTACGGACTCCTAACCTGCATACAAGTCTAACAAGCCATGTCATCTTCCTTCTCAGTTCACAGCACGGTAGAACAAGAGACATCAGAGGCAAGCACTGATAGCAGTGAAAAAGGGCAACTAACAGGAAAAGAGTCGGAATATTAAATGCAAATGTTGGAAATGGAAGTCAAATATTCTGAAATCGAAGGGTAGACAGTCTCATATGCCATAAGCTACTGAGGGTGTCTCTGGATTTCAGCATAGTTCATTACTTTATGCCCAAAACAGTGACTTAAATCTTCTTCCCAAAAAGATGAAGTTATGATCATCACCCCTGTTTAACAAGAAAGAATGTAAGACGTTTTAAAATATAAGACATTTTCAATAGAAGAAATTAAAGGAAAGTCTACGGAAGCACTGAGGGTGAGGACCTGTGGTAGTAAAATCACTGTATGAAGTGATGAGACAAGCTTTGCTAATTTGGAGAATAAGATCACATTTAACCCAAGCCCGACAGCACTGGGCAAAGAGTACTGCTGTAATGTTACCAATGCGGGCAGGAAAGGACGCCTCTGTGCCAGGCACAGCACATACAAAACCACAAGCTGCCACTCATACCAATAGAACCTTACTAGCTCCCTTTACTCTAGGGCTATAACGTCTACTAACTTGGATCATATGCATTAAAAAGGTGACGACTTATTTGCATGCCGCTGGGTGGAACTTTCAGGTTCCTCTTTCAGTGTGGGTGCAGTGAAATTCCTCAGCCCAAGGTCACTGGATCTCACAGCCCAACCCCATCCCTGGCTCGGCATCCACCAGCCCCTGCTTTCAGCTGATGCTGGTCCCCACACAGAGCGGGTTCTGTGAACTGTAAACATCTTCTGCTGCCAGTTCTCTGATAGCAAAGACAGAGACTACGCATCTGTCATTAGCCTTCTGGAAATCTGTCCTGCGACGTGGCCTTTCATTAGAAAGCCACTTCTGAGCACAGAGGAGGCCCTGGGAAAGTCTTTCCAGAATCCTCACATCCACCTGGGAAGAGAAAAAGAATCCCAGCAACTGGGCTCACTTTACGACCACTTTGATTTCACACGTTATATTTCTGGAGCTGCCTTGTTTCTCCCTTTATCCTGCATAACTGCAGAGAAAATTCATGGACTTTCTGAAGGTGAGATTCTCACCCACTGGTAAGAAAATCTCACTTTATATGAAGTTGGCCTTTCTCTGGAGATCTTCCAACTGTTTTATAAACATTCCTTCATGCCTCAAAGCAGGTAGGTGGTAATTGTTATTCTTTCTGGACAGGAGGTAGCATTGAGATGCTTAGCCATACAGAGCTGAGATGTTTTTTAAATGCCCTAAGGGAAAGCAAAAGCAAGGCTTGGAAAATATGAGATAGGACAGATGTGACCAAAAATAGGAAGAAGGATGGTATACGAAATTCCAAAAAAGGAGAACTCTCCTATAATCAGCTCACTCAGCCCAGCTTCTCAGGAGCTGCCACATGGCGTTCCTATGGTCACGCAGCTTCCACACTGGCACTTGCCTGGAAAAATCAGGCCTGGTGAGTGCTAGTTTTGGCTAAAATAAGAGATTTTCTCTCTTTGATCCTTTCCAAGAAATAGGATCAATAATCCAGACTCCATAAAGTGAAAGCAGAAACTAAACGCTCATGTACTTACAGCTACCATCAAGTAAGTTCACGTATCATAACAACACGAAAACGCCGCCTGTGTTGCGTTTTTAATTTACAAAAACCCTTTCCACTCCCTCATGTCACCTTGATGCTGTCCCAGGAGGTGGGCAGGTGTCACCATCCTTGTTTTACGATGAGGCAACTGAGGTCACCAGGCTCCCTTGTGGCCCTCGGTGGCATGGCCTGATCTTGCATTTCTCTTACACGACGCTTTTCCCTTATGTCCAACACCAGCCCACCCCCACCAGGAGTTAACAAGAGCCCTGCCCCCTGTAAACGTCACAATGGGAACAACGTGGGTTTGGAGTTTTAAGTTCTGGATTTGAATCCCAACTCCGTCTCTCACTAGTTAAGGGCCCAGTAAGTGACTTCACGTGTGTGTGAGCTCTACATTACGATGACGGTAACATCAACTACCCTGCACAGCTGTCCCGAGGAGCAAACGAGGCAGACTCTCCTTCACGCCTAGCCCGCGCCTGCCACGCCACGGTGCTCATCGGACCATGGCTGCTGATGTCTCTACTCGCTGTGGAAAGCTGGATAGCAACAAGGACTTGCAGTCAGTTTTGAAGTACCACAGTGGCAAGGCTAGGGTGGCGAGCAATGTAGCAGTCACATCCAGGCCTTGCCCTTTCTGCTTTGGCAGGAAAACATAAAAAAGAAAAAGAAGGGGCTGCTTTTATTTAACTGTGTAATTGCCCGTGTTGATAACTGAGTACAAGCTAGTTTCATCTGGATTCCACAGTGTGGAATGTTGCCGGTGGCCTGTGTATACCTGGAGGCACACATCTGAAAGCAGTCAAGGACTCCGTGCCTCCCAAGGGAGACATCAGCTCTTTAAACCACCCAGGGCCTCAGTTATCTAATCTATAAAGTGGGGATAACACTGATTCTCCTTATGAGATTGTTATAAGGATTAAATAAGCTAAAAGGTGTAAGAGCAACCAGTTGGCTATATTCTATCCACAAAATCAGGTATGGCATTATTATTTCCATTTTACAGCTGGGAGAAAATCTTGGTCTACAAATCAGCTGAACAAAGGAGCTAGTTGCCTGGGTGCGAGGGGCAGAACCCAGGCCTCCTCCCACCTGGCTCCTACCCCACAGCCACCTTGGGCCAGCTGCTTTCTAGTTCAATTGCTCAGCGGCCCGAGGGACTTCCCTCTGCCATCCTGTTGGGATCCCCTCCCGCTGTTTGCTTGCCTGTGTTGGATCCTGTTTCCTGACTCTCTGTTTCCTCTTTCTTGGCTTTCCTCTTCATTTCACTTGAGCACACCCTTTGGGAGTTTCAGAGAACTGACACATGGGAGCTAAACTTTTTGAGTATTACATGTCTGAAAATATCTTTAACTCTACCCTCATGTTCAGCTGGCTGGGTCTAATTCCAGGTTGAGTTATTTTCCTCAGGATTTTAATGGCATTGCTCCATGCCTTAAAGTTTGCAGTGTTGCTATTGAGAAGTTCAACATCATTGGGATTCTGACTCCTCTGTGTGCTTTCTGGAAGCTCTTAAGGTCTGTTGCGATCACACGCTGAGATGCCCTGGGGTGTGCTGGACACCTGCGAGCCCCTCAGTCTGGAGACTCCATCCTTCTGTTGCAGAAGTTCTTTTCTGATGCTGCACTGATGACGCAGTGATGTCCTCCTCTTTCTGTTCTATTTCTGAAATGCCTTTCAGCTGGATGTCGGACCTTAAGGATTAAACCTTGTCTTTTATCTATTTCCCACTTTTTAATCTTTTTTTTTTTTTTTTTTTGGTCTTTTTGATCTACTTTCTGAGCAATTTCCTCTACCCCAACCCTCCTCATTGGATTTTTTTTTTTTTTTTTGAGACAGAGTCTCACTGTGTTGCCCGGGCTAGAGTGCCATGGCGTCAGCCTAGCTCACAGCAACCTCAGACTCCTGGGCTCAAGAAATCCTCCTGCCTCAGCCTCCCGAGTAGCTGGGACTACAGGCATGTGCCACCATGCCCGGCTAATTTTTTCTATATATATTTTTAGTTGTCCAATTAATTTCTTTCTGTTTTTAGTAGAGACGGGGTCTCGCTCTTGCTCAGGCTGGTCTCGAACTCCTGAGCTCAAACAATCTGCCTGCCTCGGCCTCCCAAAGTGCTAGGATTACAGGCGTGAGCCACCGCGCCCGGCCCCCTCGTTGGATTTTTAATTTTGTATTTTCTTACATAATTGTCTTCCGTGGCCTCCTTTAGCAAGCTGCATACCGCTCTTCCCTGACAGATCCGATGTTTTCTACTTTCTCTGAGAAATTAAACACAGTTTCTTTAAAGTTTTCTTCTGCTCTGCATTGTCTGTTTCCTCCAAGCTCTTTTTCCCCCTGCTCCACCACTCATTCTGGCCTCTCCCACTTGGAGGCTGCTCCTTTCTGTTGAGGAGTAAGGTGCTAGGCTTATCCCCCAGGGACTGGAGACCAGGCAGCCAACTGACTTGTTCACGAGGAGCTGCCACCATGTCAGCATCTATAGTCTTTATCCTGGAACCATGCAGTTTCTTCAGTTTAAAAAGCAAGTCCCATCTTTTCTGACTCGGTGGTGAGAGCCCACCATGCACGCCTGCCAGCACCCAGGGATCGGGGCGAGGCAGGCCAAGGCTCCAGGGCTCGGCGTGCAGCCGCCACGCTGTTTGGGGCAGTGACAAAGGGTGATGAACTTGACCGAAGTCTCAAGAGATTTCAAATTCCTCTGAGCAAACTTCGGCAGAGCAACAGCTTTTTATTTTTACTATTTACAACAGAAATATTTACAAGTGAAGACGGCGGGGGGGGGGGGTGCATCCAAAAGCCTTAATGAGCCTGTTCTTTCCATTTCCCGTGAACCCACACGTTATGCTCTCTCGTTTCTGCCTTCTAAGGCCACACTTACAAACCCACCATCATCGCCATTTCAAGAATGAGCTATTTTTTCACTTGTTATGAGCTTCCTCACAGGAGAAATGAAAAAGACACTGTTGTTTGCAACCTACATAGAACGCAGTACTGGTTTCTCGACCTGGTCTTCCATGACCGTCAGGAGACTCAGGGGAAGGAAAATAGGAAGGAGGGGCTGGAGTGACCCCCAGGGTCCACCCCAGCCGGGCAGGGTCCCAACAGCCCTCCCAGTCTGCACACTTCTTCAGAATTCTGCTCCCGCCACGACTGCACAGAGCTGCCAAGCAACAAGAAAGACTTGATTCTCCCAACATTACCAAGCACCGACCACAGGCAGTATTTCTACTTGCTTAGAAAGCCAGACGTTTCTTTCAGTCCTGCATTTTTTTAGGCTCTACGTTTGGGAGCATAAAAGACCTTTAAATACTCATGGTAATTTCTGTGCTTTGATTATAGGTTACCTTGCTTTGTAAGACGGGTCTGAGACATATTTATTAAATATTGTAAGTATAAATGCCTGCTATAATTACCAGAAACAGAGACTACTCTACACAGATTAGAAACTATTAAAAATCCAAGTCAGAGGCCCTTAAGCAGATGAGTGAATTTACCCATTTTGTCCTACAGCCTGTACATTTCAAAGGCCAAATGGAATTTAAAAAGTCTTGTTAAGGTTAAAAATTACAATTTTAAATTTTATTACAAATTGAACCCACGTGTATAGAACATACAATTCTCTTAGGTACCAGAGGAGCTATGAAATTTATTCCTAGTTTATCAAACAAACCATAAGCATCCTCTACTGAGCTACGTTTCCAAGTGAAGTACTGTACCTGTGGGCATTACGCACATAGTAAACACTTACCAGGTTTTTGAAAAGCGCTGTCAGCTCCTTGGTGAACACTGAGAACTTCAGGAATGCACTTCCCAAATCCGGGTCATCTCTGCACACACAGTTGCCACCGAACTTCTCCAGAGCCTGAGTGTACTGCTCTTCGTTCTCCACGTGAGCTGTGACAGCAACACAGAAGGGGTCGTCAGTGTCTCGGGCATGCCATCCTCCGTCCCCACCAGGTTCTGCTCAGTTGTGAATACAATCAAACACATCAGAATAAAAATCTGAGAAAAGCAGGAACAGAAACAGCTTCGCTATCAGGACAACAGTCCATGGTGCTGGCGATAGATCCCAAAGAGCAAGCGCGGGGAGCAGGGGAAGCCCTGGCCCACGGGAAGCAGTCCTCGGAGTACCAGATGAGACTGCCAGCGATACCCACCTTTCCACGCCTCTGAGGACTCCACCTTGGCTAAAACGGAGGCAGAAGTCACCAGTCAGCACATTCAGCCCACTCCCAGAAATTCAACAAGAGACCCCCGTTTCTCTCCAGCCTGAAGCTCAGGCCTCTAACTTTTGCTCTCCTACACTGATATTTGTTTCATAGCTAAAAATAAGTTTGCCTTGCCAAAACCAAAAGTACCCAATTTTTAGACTTTCAAAGTTCCATTTCACAGATGGAGCAACAATTCCTTGTATTTTACTTATTTATCATTCTAGAACACGTGGTTAACGGTGAAGGGTAGGTCCTTTCAAACCACACACTATTTTTCACTATGTCAAAACTGGTGGTCAAGACACAGGCAGGTCCAGTGGGTCTGAGAAGGGAGCCAAAGGCCACCGGCAGGCGTCTGACGCTGAGCATACGCCCCTGGGTGACAGAAACAGGGAGACAACCTCCATGCTCCCGCTTCCTCTCTCACTCGGGCTTCCCAGTGATGCCAACGGAGAGAAGCAGGGCCCTGGTCACATCCTTCAAGGTGCTGGGCTGTGTGACTGCAAAAGCACAGCAAGAGAGAAGCTGGAGACTCCACGGAAACCTTGCGGTGCCCCTCAAACTGGTGACCAGACCCTCCGTGCTGCTCTGAGTGAATAACCAGGGGAAGGGACTTAGCATATGACTTTTCATCTTTTGTTCTAACTTGATAATGCTAAGAGGTGGCTACCACTAGCCCTACTTTATCAGGGATTGAGTGGCCTTCGCCCCAGACCACACAGTTGGCAAGAGGTGGAGCCAGGAGCCAAATCCACCGTCTGCACCAGGCAGGCACCTCCCGGCCCAGGTAGCCTGCAGAAGAGAAACCCGCCTTCTCCCACGGGTAGTCGGCCAACCTGGCATGGAGAAGAAACAGAAAACCAAGGCTTCCTGTTCTAGTGCAAGAAATATGAAAGAACTCCCAAGAATCCCTCTTTTTGGGCTCCTCAACTGACTAACAGGTGGAGGTTAGGGTTTTTTTCTTTTTTAAAAAATTCTTTCCCTTTTAACTCTTCAAACTAATGTGGTGATCCCCAGCAATCCCAAGGTGATCAATGAGGTTTTCGGCTTGTCGTCATCATCATCATCATCTCATGGCGTTATATTTAAAGTGCTCTGATCCACAGCAATCATTACTTTCTGATGTCCCAGCTTAGGTCAGGGGAACCTCTTCATGCTGGTCTAGCTGGAGATTTTTAGATATATTTTTCATCCTGCAGATGAACGTGAAGCTTCTTGCTAAAGCCCATAAGCCCTCTGTCTGTCTCCTCCTACAACACCAAGCCTAGCGCCCACCGTAAGAACTGCAGACCCTCCGTTAATACACGGTAACTGACAGACCTGCTCCAGATAGCTCAAAGTTGGAGATTTTCCTACTAGAGAACAGAAAGCAGTTGAGTGCCTTTGGTTTGCTTTTGCCAAAAACAACCTTAAAATAGGAACCTAAAATAAATAGCTTGGAATAACGTTTCTGGAAAGATCCCAAACTGGGTCTATCAGTTTTTATTTACAGAATCGTGAAAGCTGTTTTTCTAAAAGGAGCTCACTCGCTCACCCTCACTTGTTCAAATATAACTTAAATTCTAATTCTTATTAATGATCCAGATGCAAGAATCTCTGACCTGCGAGGGACTTTGGAGAGTCTGCGTCACAGAGACCACATCAGGACAAGACCTCGTTTCCCCTCCGTACTAAGCCAGCACCCTCCTGTCTCCCACACCTCACTGCACAAATCACCAATCCATGAAAAGGGATGAACTGAGAGGCTCTTGCAGAAAAATCTATTATGAAGCCAGCAAGCAAGTGCAAACGCTGAGTTTAGACGCAAGGATTA
>NW_012138858.1:502208-518370 GCF_000956105.1 Propithecus coquereli
GCGGGTTTGCAGCAGAGCTGAAACAAGAACTCGGGTCTCCTGACTCAGTCCAATGCTCTTCCTCCCACACTGGGAACTGTTTCTTCATTTGCTCATGACAGTGTCACTATCCTTGGCTCTAGGCTAAGACAAATGTTACAACCTTCTAGTCAAGCACATGTACTGTTAACCCAAACACCAAGGGCCATAACCAGTGAAAGAGAAAAGAGGGACACACACCCAGCCTGATGGCCGCCCAGCCCCAGACTCAGTGCTCACCCACCGAGGACCCTCCAAGCCCTGCTCCACTCGGGGTCAGGCTGAGGAAAAATCACCTGCTGATGCCCAACATTCCAGCCATCCACGTAGCTCAGCAAAGGGAGCATTTGAGGAGAGCCGTACGTTCTCCATGGTAGCAGCTTTGAAAAGACACTCCCTAGATGACATGATGATTAATATTTAAATATGCACCACAAAGTGAACGGTAGGATGTTCTGCACAACTCAATGTAAAGGAGACCATCTCCTCGGGCTGTCAGCCCTGTACACCACCTGTTTCAGGTCTGTCTTGGGCACGTGATCTCATGGGAAAGCAATTTCTTAAAGTCAAAGATACTCCCCGTTTATTAACAGGGTCTCTACCCTGTGGACATCCCGTAGGAGAGAACCACTTTAAGAACTTTACTTCTAGGGTCATCCCAAGTAATTGACTGAAAAAAATCTTTCCATTCACAATTTGGAAATCTGTATCAAAACTCTTAAAAACATTTTGCCACCACATAATCCCACTTCCAGAAATCTATCCGAAGGAAATAATCAAGGTGTTCAAAGGTGTGTACAGAACAATTTATAGAGTGGAAATAGAAAATGTATAAAGCTCTAACAGTATGGAAATGGTCAAATAACAGTATTATCTACAAAATGGAGTATTATGCCAGCTTTTAAAACCATAATATAGGAGTATGGTGAGAACAAGAATGCCAAGTTAAAAAAAGGCAGGATGCAAAATTGGACATTTAGTCTCAATTTTGTAAAATGTAGAGAAAGAGACTGAAAGGAAAATATATCAAAACACTAACAGTGGTGGTAAAAATAGCAAGCACTTAATAAACTGTAGCCTATATACTAGGTACTAAGCCAAGAGCTTTCTAGAAGTTATTTCCTCCCTCCCTCCCTCCCTAGACAGAGTCTTGCTCTGTCACCCAGGCTGGAGAGCAATGGTGCAATCATAGCTCACTGCAGCCTCGAACTCCTGGGCTCAAGCAATTATCCTGCCTCAGCTTCCCCTCTCAGGCGCCAGCTGATGTCATTTTATTCTTCTTTGAGGTGTGTATTTTATAAAGGAAGAAACAGACTGTGGCAGTGTGAACTAGTCCAGGGTCATACAGCTTTAGGAAGCAGAGCTTCATTCAAAGCCATTGGTGGGCTCAGATCGTGCACTCACCTGAACCTCTCCTGGTTATCTGGCCCAGACCAAGATTTTGCAATGCTTTTCTGAATTCTCTAAATGAAGCTTATGTTATCTTTATAGTAAGAGAACAATGTAAAGAACAAATAAAATTTAAAAAAAGAAATGTGAAGTGTCAGCTCCAATTGCTAGATGATTTTAGTTCTCTGTGCCTGGGCCTATTAAAAATATTGTAATCTTTCTCTACCAAAGCTTCCCCTGAACAAGTTGACCTGAGGGAGTCAGCCTTAGGAACCGAGTGCCTGTGTCGTCTCTGACAACCAGAAGTGCTCAATGAGAACGCCTTTCCTACCTGGAGTCCCCTGAGCTCCTGCTCAAGCTGCGCCGGCCTCTCTCACGGAGCTTCACCCCTTGCCACTTCCTCCACCTTCTCCAACACCCCACGCCCCTGCCACTTTCAAAGCCTCACTGAAAACTCGTTTCCATTAAGTCTCTCCTAGGACGGCCCCTCGGACCTTGACTGATCAGGAACGGCCAGTCCTTGTGGATGGCACCCCAGGATGTATCCAGTCTGCTTCTGTCTGGCACAGGCACCTAGCAATGGAGTTCTTAGATCAAGGTGTGGGTTGGCTATTAAAAGACGAAAACCTTGTCTGTGATCACCTCATCCTCTTTGATCCTGCCTCACATTAATGATCCTGTCCTTTCAATGATGGCTCAAAGTCTGTGTGAATAACTCAATACAACCCCAATTACCTACCTGGGAAACGCCTACTGCGCGCGGAGTACCCGTGGAAGGCAGGGAACAGGGTGAAGGGTGGACACTGATCCACTGCACATTTTTTTTATGCTGGTGCTTTCAATCCCTTTAAATTATAGGCACAGAGTAGAGAATACATCAACATTCACTTATGTTGATTCATTCTGTATTTCCTAAGTACCCATTATGAGTCAAGAATGTTTCCAGACACTAAACAATAAAATCCAATCATGCTAAAAGCCCAGGATGCAGCAAGCACTAATGAACACAAAGGTTCATAAAACAGAGTCCCTGCCCTCAAGGAGCAAGCCTTCAATAAGACAGCAAGACTCATAAACCCATCAGTCTGGGGCAAGGACAGGAAGGAAACAGAATGATGCTGCGGGGAAATTCAAGGTGCCTGGGGTGGCCAGAGCAGCGGAGGCCAGAGAGGCAGGCAGGGGCCTGAGGCAGAAGGACATCACCCAGGTACCAGAATGCAGCCAGGGGGCTTTAAAGAGACATGATGAGATCTGCATTTAAGAAAGATGAATAAAGCTTGGTACCTGCCAACTCACAACTTAACAAGACAAAAATAAATGTGTGAAAACAAACCATTGTGATATAAATTACTCAGCACTAAAGGAAACACAGCTCTCTATGAGAAAAAGAGCCCATTTTCTGGGGGCTGCTGACAGCCGAGGCTTCTTGGAGAGGGTAAAGCTTACAGCTTAAAGGAGTTTCCTCCTTCAGAATCTAGTATGGGATGAGATTAAAGCCAAGCAGCCAGCACCCCTAGATGCCCCTTGAACCACAGAGCAACTTCCATCCGAGGGCTGCTCTAGGACCAAATCCAGGAAGGAGATGGGCTCCCCCAAGGTGTCTGGGGTTCAAAGACGGGAAACGGATCAACATTTCTAAAATGGGAACTACAAGCCATTAGAGACTTTACGTCCTGTTACATCCATGCCCGTTAGTGGGCAGAGCAATCTCATCAGCTACGTTACAGAATGTGCATTTTGCTTTCCGCCTTTGTTCCCTTGTTTGCCTCACCACAGCGATGACTTCACAAGAAGACACAGCAGCCCTGAACCCACAGCCACGAGGAGAAAAGACGAGACCCCAGAGCCCCCATCCCCCAGGGACAAGCAGCCCGTGGAATGTCGATGGTCTCTGAGGCCTCATATAACAATAGCTGCCATTCATGGTATGGAGATTACATATATATAAAAATAATCTCTCATCTTTACATCAACTCTGAAGGATTTTACAGATGAGGAAATAGGTTCAGAGATGTTTGGCCAACGTTTTACAGTAAGGCAAAGAGCCAAGTAGGTGACGGTATCCACCTGTAAAACATGGGGGTTTGGCTCCATTAGTGGTTATTTAATTTTTTGGCTATCATAGACAACAATAAAAACCAGAAGAATGTCCTCACTGATCTCTCCAGGAAAAAGTACCTTTATATAACTTTGCATAGTTTGGGGACGCACATACTCCTAAAGCCATAGTCCCCATACCCAGCACACCAAGTGAAAAGGCCCAGATGAGATTAAATTTCCTACCAAAACAACACGATGACCCTAAGTATGATTCATCTTAATACTTGGACTTCAAGTCATAAACCTTTGCGTTCCTTCAGATTCACTACCTTCCGTGATTAATGCGTTGATCACTGCTGACAGGATTCCACAAGTTACCCACCTAAATTCCAACCATTACTCTTAACCAGCAGAGATGAGACAGCGGGACTCTCAGAGCCTCACAACCGGAGGACACTTCCAGCGGCTTCGAGTCATCTTCACTCCCTCGACCACTTCCTCAGAGACAGAGGCCATCAACCTGCTGCAGGAACCCTGCAGCGAGGACCTTCCTAACTTCTGCGGCTGCTCACCAGTTACCTTCCCCTCACGTTTGAGTCGAAACTTGTTCTTGTAAAACCCCCATCTAGAAAGGAACAAATAATATTTCTAACTTCCTTATCCCAGAGAAAGCCCTTCAAATATGCCCTCTCCCACCCCTTCCAAACGAAGAGTCCTAGGTCCCTCCTACAGGGAAGTCCCTCTCAAAATGCTGCTTTTACAACTCAATACCGAGACAACCACCTTCCTTTTTCATAAGCACTACAGACTTTGCTGAAGTCACCCGTCACTCGCCTTCAGCACACACAACATGTACCGGCTCATACTGAACTGTGATCAACCAAAAACCCCTGGGGTTTTCCAGAAGGACTGTGATGGCTCAGCTGGGTGCACCTAGGATGCTCCCACATGAGACTGCGTGGTTCTCTTTCACTGTGCATCCCCAGCTTCATCCTGCCTGAGCACCAGGCAGTGTAGCTCGGTGGTCAGAAAGAGAGAGCGAGAAGCTCACCTGGCTTTGAATCTCAGCTCCTGCAATCACCAGCCATATAACCCTGGGCAGATTACTCTCCTGTGTCTCAAGGAGCTCATCTGGCAACTCAGCATCTAACTGACAATGCTGCTGTGGGGATTAAATATAGGTAAAGTTTTTATCAGCACAGCAATATAACAAATACTCCCTGAGTATCAGATTTTGATTATTATTATTGTTACTATTCTACCTTCAAGTTCATGAATATCAGTAAGGATATATACTTTCTTTTCTTTATCATATAATTTTCTAGTCTTTTTTATCATGGATATAGTATACATATATTTTGTATACTGAATTTTATTGCCTGAAGATTTTATCATAATCATTTTTTTCATGTTGCTATATACACATAATTCCATCAAGTAGATAAATGCTAATTTAGTTATAGGAGACTTTCAGTTTTCTCACTGTGATAAGCAGTGCAACAATAGTGAACATCTTTGTGCACAGATCTCTTTCTACATAAAGATTTTTTTTTTATTTCAGCATATTATGGGGGTACAGATATTTAGGTTATGTATGTTGCCCTTACCGCCCCCTCCCCACCTAAGTCCGAGTTTCAAATATGTCCATTCTTCGGGTGGTGTGCATTGCACTCTTTGTGTATGCATATACCCATCCCCTCCTCCCTCCTCCCTCCTCCCCCCTGCCCAACATCCAATAGATGTTATTCTTATATGTGCACTTATGTGTTATTTTTCTTGACATACATCATCAAACTGCTTTCCAAAAACTGTCAGTTTTCAATGCTGCAACAACGTAGCAGAGTACCAGTTCCACCATATTCTTGACAAACAATGAGGATTATTCTGATTTAGTTATTTTCTCATGTAACAGGTAGACAATCATGCCAGATATAGTATATCAATACCTTCTTAATGCACAAAACTTCATTTCCTAAACTGTTACATATATTTCTTTTGAACTGCCCTATTCTAATTATATGACATCTATAATAGAAACCATTCTCTGTATTTAATTTTAAGCTTACTTTAATACTGTATTCTAGTTAACTTTGCAAATAACAGGGAGAAACACAGAGTTGTTGAATTCTCATGCTCTTTTGTAGGTTAAAGACGGGAAGGGTCTGAGGAGAAATTAGCATTTCTTTCTTTGTACTTTTCATTTCAAGAACATGACAATTTCTCTAGGACATTCAGACGGAGAGTAAAGAGGGGCTACCATTTTCAGCAAGAATGTTCTGCTAAGTCTTTAAGACAGACTACTCCTAGGGAAGTGAAACTGAAAGTCTTTTGCTTCCTTCTTGATAAAGGTGAATTTTTCCACCCACAGACATGTCAAACACAGCTGAAAATGTCAGCGTCAACTTCCCAGGCAGGAACACCTTTGGGCTGAGACAGAACTTGGGAAATTTTAGACTAGTGAGAGTTTCCAAATAAATATGAACTGTAGGTTGTTTGTTTTTTTTTTTAAGAGGGCAGTTAGCAGTTCATCATGAGTAGGAAAAACTATTGTAGAAACAGATTCTCAACAAATCATTATAACAACTGCTTTTACAAACCTGTACACAAGACATTCCAGAAAATACATCTGGCTGGGTTGTCATCCTTTTGAAAACTGGGAACAAACATAATATACTTGCTATTGTGCAAGAAAACTAGTATTTGTATATATGTGGGTCATACTGACACCCTTTTGGCCCACTCCAATGTGTAAAGTGGGGGTAGGGGAGCAGGTTCTAAGGTGGTATCCTCAAAGACCAGCGCTATCTCCTGGGAGCTTTTCTGAAATACTCAGGCTCCATTCCAGACCTGCTGAACCAAAAACTCTGAGGGTGAAGTTTGGCAATCCCTATTTTAACAAGACACCAGAGGATTCTGATACACTCTGAAGTTTAAAATCACTTGCTCTAACGAAGGAGTTGGCAAACTTTTTCCTAAAAAGCCAGAGAGTAAATATTTAGAGTTTTGCATAGCACTAATCCCATCATGAGTACCCCACCCTCATGACCCCATCCAAATCTAATTACTTTCCAAAGGTCCCAACTCCAAACACCATCATATTGAGGGTTATTGAGGCAATATTGAGATTATCGTGTAGGTAATATGGTATGATGGTAAAAACCGTTCTTAGCTAGCAGGCCGTACAAACACAGGTGGCTGGCCACAGTTTATCGACTCCTACTCTAAGGCATCTTAAATCCCCCATCTGTATAAATCCATGTAAATCCTCACATAGCAGACTGTAAGGTCTGTAATAATATATACACTGTTTATATCTAAAATTGTAAGTTGACTTCTCCTACATTTGATGACAGTCTAAGAACTTACAGCAGAAACAAAATAATATATATACAACTGAGTATTTATTGGGCACCTACTACGTATCTGCCCACTCTGTGCCAGGCACTGCAAGGAACACACAGGAAGAGCTGCCATGCTTATCATGTATGTGTCCAGAACCACACCTATCACTTTTTCCTGTTATCTCAGCTAATCCTAACAATCCTATGAACTTTTAATATTCCCATTTTACACATGAGGAAATTGAGGCTCAGAAAGATTAAACAATTGCCTAATGTCACAGACCTTCTGAGTGGCACTGCTAGCTTTTAAGCTAGGCTACTTGGATTCTAATATCTATATGCTCTTTATCCTAAACTGCCTTGTCTCCTAGAATTGATCCTTGACCTCAAGAGCTTGCAATTAATTAAGAGGCAAAGATTGACACAAAAAATTATTAGAGAATAATAAAGAGCAATATGTAAAGTGTTAACAGTCCCTGTGTATCAGGTACTCCTTAATTTGTGGCTGAACAAAAGAGTCAAAACTGATTCAATCTCAAAACCATAAGAATTCAGAGGTGAGGTATAGTAGGGACACCTTGCCCCCAAAGATGTCCACATCCTAATCCCTGGGACCTGTGAACATATTCCGCTACCTGGCAAAAGGCAATTGAAATTTTGGATGGAATTAAAGTTGCTAATAAGCTGAATTTGAGATGGAGATTATCCTGGCTCTCTGGGTGGGCTCAATGTAATCACAAGTGTCCTTAATTGTGGAAGAGGGGGACAAAAGGATCAGTGTTTGCTATGGGACTGTGTCCCCCCAGATTCATATATTAAAGCTGAATCCCGCAATGTGATGGTATTTGGAAATGGGGCCATTGGGAAATAATTAGGTTCAGATGAGGTCATGAGGGTGAGGCCCTGGCGACTGGATTAGTGCCTTTGTAAGACGAGGCGGCAGAGAACTTGCTTGCTTCTCTCTCTGCCCTGTGAGGACGTGATGAGAAGACAGCCATCTACAGGCCAGGAAGAGAACCCTCACAGAACCCAACCATGCTGGCACCCTGATCTTGGACTTCCAGCCTCTGGAACTCTGACAAAATAACTTCCTGTTGTTTAAGCCACCAGTCTGTGATATTTTGTTATGGCACCTGAGCGAACTAAGTGTCAGAGCAATGTAGTATGAGAAAGACTCACTGTCCACAGCTGGCTTTGCAGACGGAGGGGCCACAAGCCAAGGAATGCAGGTGGCCTTCAGAAGCTAGAAAATAAAGAAATGGATTTTCCCTGAGACCCTCCGGGAAGGAATCCTGCCAACACCCTGATTTTAGCCCAGTGAGATCCATGTCAGACTTCTGACCTACAGATCTAAAAGATAAGTTTACATCATTTTAAGCCACTCAGTTTGTGGTAATTTGTTACAGCACCAAGAGGACACTAATACGTGAAAAGGGCAAAGAAGATTAATGCTGGATCAAGTCTCACCTGGACAGAGACAGGTGGGGAAGGAAGGATGGGTCCACCCAGGTGACAACTCTACAGTGCAGGGTGGGGCCATAGGGCCACCACACAGTCACAAAGCAGTGGGAGGCCTAGCCTGGAGCAAGGGACACTGGAGCAGATCAGGAGAGGAGGGCAGGAAAGTCCAGTCCCAGTGAAATTAAGGAATGTGAGACAGGAACAGGAATGAGGCAGTATGAGGCATAAATGCTAACTTATTCTCACTGTTCTTTTAATCGTACATAAAATGAGTGTTCTTCCTATACAAGGAGTTGCCTTGGGATTTTACTTTCATGATCAAAACACTGTGGGGAACTTCTCCTTTGAAACTAACTGCATTAAGAGCCAATGACTATTCTATAGTCATGACACACCTCGCCAACTATGGTAGCCACAGCTTAGTCTCTTAAAATCTGCCTGACTTATTTTTTACATCTAGTTCTAAAAAAAAATTTAATCTATCCTTAGACTCTTCTACTAAATATATTCAAAAGAATGTGCTACTAAAAGCAGTTCTAGAGAAGAGTTCCAAAAACACTGTGAACGATGTCAGCAGCACAGCAGAAAGTACAGAGTTTCCTCAGGTGACTTTTTTGAAGACAACACTTGTTCCGAAATAAAGATTTCAGATCAGTACTCTGGCTTTAAAAAAAAATTCAGACCCATGACCTTACAATAACTCAAACTTGGCACAACACAATAGGCGACTAAAAGATGACAAAGGTAAGAGACCCCCTCCAAGGTCCCGGGCAGCCTGCTGTATGTGTGGTGCCTCGGAAAGGACACGGGCCCTCTCATTCACTAGCTCTGTGACTTCGAGCAAACTTCTCAACTCCCTTGGGCCTCAGCTGTCCTCTGATAAAGTGGCAAATGCCATTTCAAGCAGACAGAAGAGCATGTGTGGAGGGAAGAAGGCACAAATCACGGCCCGCTGGGGAAACTGCAGGCTTTTTCAAACAAGAGCACAGAGGAGTCGGGAGGGGTCTCTGGATAGGTGGGCTGGGTCCAGGTGACGCACAGGAGCTTGGATCCTGGCTGGTGTTCAGCAGTATTTACTCACCTTAGGCCTACGGGGGCAGCGATCAAGGGAGGCCGTGGCAGTTTCATAGACGGTGAACTTGGAAAAGGTTAAGACCCATATCCTCTCACAGTCCACATTAGCATATCACAATCTTGGGATAGTTCTGTAGTACAAGAAGCCTGTTCACCTGTGCTTTTCCCAATTTCCCATTCTCAAGCCCACAGAGGCCTTTCTCATCTCTCCCATGCTCCGCGACTTACTTCCATGAACTCCAAAGAGGGCAATGAAAAAATGCTACAGAGATTTCAGCAGAGAAATAACATCGCTGGGTTTGCATTTTAGGAAATTACTCTGGGGGCAGGGGAGCAGGAAAAGGAATGAGGTTTGTGGCACATGCTCAGCAATATAGGTCAGCAGGCAAATTAGACAGAAGTGCTGTGACGTTCTTAAGGCTAGCCTCCTGACACCAAAACACCCTTCCAATGTATGTTTGTTTATAAGCTGCACCCCCGGCTGCAGGGCTAGCCTTGGGAGTCACGCAAGTCCCTCCTCTGGACTAGCAGTAGTCACACAGCCAATGTCTGCACGAGGAGCAGATTATTTCATTTTTATTTCTGATAAGAACAGCTTTTTCAACATATGACTATAAAATCTTTTTTTAATCCAGCCAGAATATAAAATATCCCTTTTATATAATATATACAATATCCCTCAAATTACAAACTCAAAATGCCCAAGTGAACACAGTAAAAAAAAAAAAAAAAATCTCCCAAGATACTTTTTGGATTTGGTACTTGTTAACAAAATTGAGCGTCCTGTTTCTAAATGATTTCTTGAAATCTTGAAGATAGTCACTCAGTATGCCAGACACAGCAAAGATGTGGTGGTTTCAAAACAGAGCAGGCCCCTGAATACAGCCCTGAATCAGCAGAAAGACAGGCAGGGTCCTAGCTCTGGCTCTACAGACATCTTGGGAACATCCTTAACCCGCTAATCCAAAGATTCCTTGTTTACATAACAAAAATGGGTTGTTGTCAAAATTAGCATAACATATAGAAAGCATAAGATACACAAAAAGTGTTCAAAGAAATAAAAATTATTCCTCCCTGTCCCCATCACTTTATCGACGAAAAGAGCTAGAGGCCTTTTCATATTAATTTTAGAATCAGCTTGTCAATTTCCCCTGCTAGAATTCTGACTGGCGTCGGGGTAGATCTTGAGATCAATTCAGGGAGGAATGACATTTAACAATATAGTCTTCCAACCCACATACATCATATATTCCTCATTTAGGTCTTTTTAATCTTTTAAGCATTTTGTAGTTGTCAGTATAGAGTCTTGTAAATCTTTATTAAACTTGTCCCTGAATACATGTGGCAATGCTCAATTATAATATCATCTTGCACTAGGGATCATACTAGACTCCTCACGATGGTGGCTTGCACAGCCCTAATCAAGGGAAAGTTAAGAGTGGCTATGGGAGCTTGTGCTCACACTATTACAACTGCGGGGGCGGAGTGGGGGGAGGGCGAGTGTCAGGTGGGATGTGAACTTCCAGACTATTCCACTTCCCTCCTGACATCACGACCACCTAAGGCATTTTCTGTCCTCCTGCTCCAATTACCACTTTCGCTAAAAGGAGACATCACAAGGATGAGGGGACATGGTGCAGACATCAATGGGCCCAACTGCTGCTGTGGGAACACACCCTGGGCCCTCAGCACCCACACTCTTTCTGCGCCTTGGCAGGGGCACGCTCCCACGAGCAATCCTTCAGTCCTGTTTCAATCTCTCAGGCTTCCTCACAGTTCCTTGTCTCCCAAGGCTGCTGCTTCCTTGTTTCTGAGTAAAACTGTATCATCGCTTAGTGACTTTTTAGAAATATTTTCTACCACTTGTAGGATTTTTGCTTTTATGTTTTTTCCAAACATACTTATAATTCTAGATCAAATATTACTTTAACTAGCTGATTAGGAAGAAAATGAATAAATATACAAGCATAAACTAGAAAAGGTAAGACCTGGATAAGAGAGAAATGGAAAGGGCACCCTGACATGATTCACAGCACCCACCAAGTAACAGAGGCAGGAATGAGCCCCACAGGACTGCACTCCAGGAGACAGGAGGAACGACAGGCGACAGAGAGTGGAGGGGAGGATGGGGGATGAACCCCCACACCTCAATGAGAGAAGCGGCAAAACAAAACACTCTTATCAAAAATAAACATCCCAATTCGCCTCTATATTTGCATGCCCAGGAGGAGGAGTTTAGTTCATTAACTCATTAAAGGTGGTCAATGTTACGGCACCAGGACTTCGAATGCAATGTTTTCTACACAGAAACCCCCAGGGAAGAATGTATACTCACCCAGCCCAGAGATGTTTATTGCTTTCACAGATTTCTTCATTTTGTAAAGAACCATCCGGTCCACATCCAAAGCCTAAAATATAGAGAATATATTCATTAAAATGTTTTCACTTAGACCACAACTACCAGAGAGTGGCCACGTGAGGCCTTGGCTCAGCCAGGCCCCTCAGGGGCGGTTTCTGTGGGACAAATCCTCAGCATGGTGTGGAAGACTGCTTTTCAACTTGCATGGAGCAGAAGCTTTGTTGGCAATTACTAAAACCGGCTCCTCCTCACAAGCCTCATTCACTTGAAGCAGTGAGCGGCCTCCTGCCCCCAGCGCCTGCTGGACAACAGCCCTCCGCTGTGAAGTGAGTTAACCTGAACAAACACGCTTCTACCACATCTCATTCTCCCTGCATACCAGCAAGGCTCCAGGACGTGCCCTTGGTGCTCCTTCCCATACCAAAGGAATGGCAAGGTGGGAGACACAGAGTGCCCCACCCCGCAGAGTGCCTGGACAAGCAGGCTCCAAGAGACGGCCACCTTGCAGGACCAGACCTGCCCAGCCACAGGCAGCGTGGTCTAGCGGGAGGCAAACTCACTCTGGATTTGGAAAGACCCAACATCTATTTGTTTGTTAGCTGTGTTAGAAGGCATGTTCCTAATTCTTTCCAAGCCTCAGATTTCTCTTCCAGAAACTGGCGGTAACAATACCAACACTGCAGGATTGAATTAAATAGACACACTTATGTACTTACCATTCAGCAAATATTTATAGACCAACTACTACGTAATAGTAGCATGTGGCACTTAAAATGCCTAGCACATAGTAGGTGCTCCAACAATATTTATTCAATGACTAATCACATCTAGAGATTTAATCGTACCTCTGCTTTCACAAACGATACAAAGGTAAAATTTTCTTTTAACCCAATTAAACAACATAGAAGCACAAAGGGTGTCATCTTTTAGTTGTGATGGGAGGGAGAGAACATTTGTAAAATGGGACAATGACACCAATCCCAGGCTTCCTGTAAAGACTAAATGAAGCACCCAGCCTCATAGTTGGCACGTAGGGGACGCCTGACAGTAGTAGTTTTACTACCCGTTGTGAGTTTTGATCATGAACACTGCAACAGAGAAGAGAATGAAACAGAGCAGAGAATGGAGTAAATGGAGTCTGGACTTGAGCATTCTTTAATCACCTCTTGAATCTGTTTTCAACAGCAATATCATAAATCCTAGTTCTAAGGTCACAATGACAATTTTATTGGATGCCAAAAACAAATGTCACTAGTGCTGACGATTTTAAAAGGAAACATGATCACAAGGCACCAGACACTTGACAGAGTGGTTACGATACAGAGAGAAGTTACAATGATGCTGTTACACATTTGTCCAAACCCACAGGATGTACAGGACCAAGAGGAGCCCTAACGTGAAGTACGGGTTTGGGTGAGAATGATGTGTCACTGTAGGTCCACTGGGCGTAAGGAGTGTCCCACTCTGGTGGGGGACATTAACAATGGGGGATGTGGTGCTGGGGGGACAGGGGCTCAGAGGATATATGGAAAATTTCTGTATTTAATTTTGTTTAATTTTGCTGTGAACCTAAAACTAAAAAAGTCTGTTTTTAAAAGGCATTATTTTCTGCCATACTGTAGAAGAGAGAGGATAAGGACTTATACAAGACAGTCAAAATCTCTTACGTAGAGTTAACTTCTATTTCCCTAAGTGGTTCTCTCTAATCCATTCCTAACCTTCCTTTGAGATATAAAAGAGGATTTGGAACAGTAAACAGCCCATGGACATAACTACTTAACGCTCTCTCAAAGTCTCATTGCTCTTCCTCCCCATCTGCCAGCAAACAACATCCTGCAACTCTGGTAGTGACCTCCAGGCCCCTGCCCGGCTCTGCCAGCGCCAGCAGGCGGACTGAGGGTGCACTCAGGGCTGTGACAGAGAGCACAGCTCGCGCACAGAAGATACAAGTTCAACGTGCTCATCGAGTTCCCAATCCCAGGAGAGGGGCCGTTACAGAAAAACATACTTGATCTAAGAAACATCGGGCCTCGCACTATGACAGAGCTCGGTCCTGCCCAGTCTATGCAGTTGCCTAGAACAGGATCAGACCTGCATTCAAATGATAACAGCCATTCCTCTCTCTAAACCTTCCCACACACAGCAGAAGATACTGGTGGACAGCAGTCACTGGGCTCTCTGGGAGCACCGTACATCAGCCAACATTCCTATTCAGCACTTCCCATGTGCCAGGAGGTGTAAAGGGAGGAAACCTCACGCATGAAGAGGAAAAACACACAACGAAGGTTCGAGGGGCATCTCCCAGCCCGGTCACTGTAAGGCTTCCTGATGTCCTCAGAACAACAAGCTTTAAAAACCCAACACTCCGAGCCCTACTTGCTACTCCAGCATCACCTCCCAACATTCTCCCACTTTCACCTGTGCCCTGGGCCTGTCATAATGAACTACCTGCTGCTCCCCTCGCTCTGCCGTCCACTCCTCTACACCCCAGCATCTGTGCACTCTCTTCTCTCCCTAAAACATCCTCCCGGCCTCCTCTCAGCCCCAAACTCCTCCCTTTGCAAATTGGTTCAGAGGCCCCCACTGCTCCCCCAGTATGGGCTAGGTACTCATCAGAGGTTTTCCTGCAGCACCCAGCTAGTGTTTCATCTGATAAAATTTACTGCACACCTACTACGTGCCAAGTACTAAGCCCGATACAATGGTAAGATAGGACACTGCCCATGCCTTCCTGGAGTTTACAGTCTAGCCAAAGATAATCCTCTGCACAAATACAAAGGACTCGGCTTCTACAGTGAACTGCTGTTTTCACTTGATGGGCTCTGCTCTAGACCTGTGCTACCCAGTCTCATAGTTACCAGCCACATGTGTCTGCTGAGCACCTGAAATGTGGCCAGTGCCACATGTTAAAACAATAATATTTTGGACATCTTAGGTCACATAAAATATTAATAAAATTGATCTTACTGCTTTTCTTTCACTTTTTTTAATGCTCTACTCTAAGGTAATCATATCTTCCATGCCTACCAGAGAGGCTGCCATAGAACTGACTCAAAAACAGCTCAGTAAATGACTGAGATCAAAAGACAGGCAGGGGCTCAAAGGCCAGGCAATGGTGCTTCCCAGAAGGGAGAGCTGTACTTGAAGGTTGCTCAGGCCACCGAGAGGGTAATGGATCAGGGCAGCCGGGAAGCGGATTCCAGGAGAGGATACCCCAGGATGAGGGAACTGGCTGGAACTCAGAGTTCAAAACCATCTGGGCTCAGCGCTGGGCAGCAGCCATTCTGGAAAGTTAGCCAGGGGGATCTATTCTGCCTCTCTCAACCTGACTCCACTCTCTTGCCTCTGATACTCCCGAAGAGGACAAATCTTGTGTTTGCAGGAGTGTGGCTCAATCACGCTGAGAACCGTGGCTATTGGAGGGGTGGTAAGCGTCAGCGCAGAGGACTGACCACAGGTGACACACACTTTATCACACAGTCGAACTCTGACAAATTTCCTCTCACATTCCGTCGTGAGGCACGCCCCTCCCCAATCGTTCACTGCATGAAAGTCTTGTAAAACCACACCACCTTATGGAATCTTCTACCTTGGTTATTAAAGGGGAAGTAGTGTTTCTGAAAGCAGGGGTGAGTGGGTAAACACTAACTGCTGCTTTTCCACAGTGTTAAGTAGAGGTTGGAAATAAAGGCAGAGGTAATTTTTAATTAAAATTGCGTGAAGAAAAAGTAATTACCTCCCCACTCAAAAACACGCCCTTCATTGTGATGCATATTTATAGATAATTAAGATTAAACTTGGTCAGGGAGAGAAGTCAGAATGATTGTTTTAGACTGAGTACTAGAAAAAGCCTTGTGTCATTTACATATAAACACAGCACTGGAATCTCAAAGCAACAAAAATAACAAAACCTGAGAGTCTCCAGAAAACAAAGGTGTCCGCCCATCAGGCCGGGATTTCCAAGCAGGTGAGGCACTGGCCTACGGCCCTCTCCACCACCACCCCCCCAAAAATCCACTGAAGCTCCAGAGAAGGGAAAAAAAGCTGCAACTTTTACCAGAACTTACGTGTAAAAACTACAAACACAGGCAGAAAACCAAACAGACCATAAAGACCTAAGCAGGAACCGTGCAACAGCTCAAGTCCGGCCACACTGACTCCGAGGAGCTGGGCGGAAGCTGACCTTTAGCGCGTGAAACAGGCTTCACAGAGTAAATCTGTCACATAAACAAGGCCGTGGGGATGTGTCCCAAATATTTCTGAGGAAAATAAACGATTTTCAACCACTTTAAAAGTATCTCTTCAGAGTCCCCAAACTGTTCTATGAACAACAGCCACTGGGTCCTCTTTAGTCACCAAACCAGCTCTCTGCAGAATCGGCTGCTTGTGTGCTGACCTCTGCATGACCCCCAAGGCTGTTCCTCGGCCACCAAACTCACCCAGGAGCCTCTTGCCCTCTTCCCCCATGGGCCTGGCATAC
>NW_012138858.1:518672-519185 GCF_000956105.1 Propithecus coquereli
CACCCCAGCATCTGTGCACTCTCTTCTCTCCCTAAAACATCCTCCCGGCCTCCTCTCAGCCCCAAACTCCTCCCTTTGCAAATTGGTTCAGAGGCGTTTCCTCCTCCTGAGAGCCTCTGATACCCCCCACTGCTCCCCCAGTATGGGCTAGGTACTCATCAGAGGTTTTCCTGCAGCACCCAGCTAGTGTTTCATCTGATAAAATTTACTGCACACCTACTACGTGCCAAGTACTAAGCCCGATACAATGGTAAGATAGGACACTGCCCATGCCTTCCTGGAGTTTACAGTCTAGCCAAAGATAATCCCCTACACAAATACAAAGGACTCGGCTTCTACAGTGAACTGCTGTTTTCACTTGATGGGCTCTGCTCTAGACCTGTGCTACCCAGTCTCATAGTTACCCAGACACATAGTTACATGTGTCTGCTGAGCACCTGAAATGTGGCCAGTGCCACATGTTAAAACAATAATATTTTGGACATCTTAGGTCACATAAAATATTAATAAAAT
>NW_012138858.1:520410-532693 GCF_000956105.1 Propithecus coquereli
TGTGTGCTGACCTCTGCATGACCCCCAAGGCTGTTCCTCGGCCACCAAACTCACCCAGGAGCCTCTTGCCCTCTTCCCCCATGGGCCTGGCATACGTCACAGCTTCTTCCCTGTGGGGCACACCCCACCTTGGGTCCTCACAGAACCATACAGGTGTCTCCATCCTATGTCATTCGACGCTGGAATGGCCCAAGTCTACCCTCTGTCTGGGGAGGTGACCTGGCTTGGGGGTGGGCAAACAATGGTCTGTGGGACAGTTTTTCTATAAGCAAGAGCTAAGGATTTTTACAGACGGCCATTCCCAATTGACGTGAAGACCAACTCTGAACCCAGATTAAGAGAAATATTATCCCCCCAAAAGAATTCTACTCTGCTCATTAGTAAACATGCATTACTAAAAAACTATATTCCCTTATTATATTTTGAATTTGATTAATAAAGAATTTGGGGAAATTTATTGTCTCTCTTATTATCTAAGTACCTATATAATACCCTTGATTTTGCCTCTAGGCCTGCAAAGCCCAAAATATTCACTATCTGGCCGATTACAGAAAAAGTGCGCCAACCCCGGCCTCAAGGATTCACAGGAGTCCAAACCAGGCGGCACTCGCTACACAGCGCCAGTTTGGTCCCAGCACCCTGAGGTCTCAATTCGTGGCAGCGAGGGGGCGCTTCATTCTTGGAACCCAAAGATGCTGCCCTGGAGAGGGAAGGAGGGCTGCAGACCACAGGCTGTCCCCATTCAGACAGCCTCGGCACACTCCAGCCTCCCGTCCCATCTCATATCCCCTGTTCCACTGGAAGGGCCAGCCTGAGAGGAAGTGACATTTCTGAAAGACAGGAGACAAAAGCAAAGCAAAACAAAACACACCCCAATCTGTGCCCCAAGGGTCGCTCTGCCAAGAAGAGTCAGACACACATCAGGATGGCAGCTCTGTGTCATCACACATCTGACTTTTCAGAAAATAACACAGAATGTTAATGATGGTGTCAGATTTTTCCAGAAGCCTTTTGAGAGGCACAGATTTGCACTGTGGTCTGCAGGCTCGGTTTAAAGCCAAGCAATAACGGACCTACCTCCTTCTGGGAATAAAGTCAGGCCTGAAGAATAGCAGGTGTCACTAGGAATTAAGATCAAATAAATATCCGCGCTAAATCACAGCTGTGGAAAATGTGTGTGTAAGGACAAATGAGAAGGGCATTTTGGTTTTATCTAAAATAATGAAGTTCCTTGTAGTGTATACACATCGGCAACAGAAGATGCACACAAGGATGTTCATAACACTCTTCAAAACAGCCCCAAACCGGACACACCCAAATGTCTGTTGACGGTAAAATGAAAAAACTGTCGTATATTCATGCAATATGGTGCTACACAGCAACGGAAAAAGACTTCACCTACCCAGAACACGAGTGAATGTGACAAAAATGTTAGCAAAAGAATACGTGCAATATAGGCAAAACTAAATTGTTTGTGTTTAGGGATGTATATATTGCTGGCAAGATGGTATAACAGTCAGGACAGTGGCAACCTCTGAGGGTGATAGGATGGGGCGGGCCTGCAAGGCGCTCTTGGAATACTGGCTGTGGCTAGGGGACCAAGTGATGGCTTTATAATGCTAATTTTTTAAATGCTATGTGTATGTGTGTGTGTATACATGTGTGTGCATATATATATAAAATATATATATTTAATATATGTATATGATATGGTTTGGATATTTGTCCCCTGCAAATCTCATGTTGAAATTTGATCCCCAGAGTTGGAGGTGGGACCTGGTGCGAGGTGTCTGGGTCATGGGGGAGGATCTCTCATGAATGGCTTGGTGCTGTCCCTGTGGTAATGAGGGAGTGCTCTCTATCAGTTCACCAGAGAGCTGGCTGTTTAACAGTGTGCCCTCAAGGGTCGCATGCCCTCCCTCCTCTTGCTCCCTCTATCACCACCTGACAGGCCAGCTCCCCTTCCCCCTCCTCCACCATGAGTGCAAGTTCCGTGAAGCCCTCACCAGAGCACATGTCAACATCATACCTCTTATACAGCCTGCAACTGCGAGCCAAATAAACCTCTTGTCTTTATAAATTACCCACCCTCGAGTATTTCCTTTATAGCAATGCAGACAGACTAATACAACAAATGAGATATACTAATAGGAATATAAGTAAATTTAAAGTATTTTTTAAAGGAAAAAAAAAGCTAGAGTTTGCGGGAATAGCCAGAAAATGTAGCCCAAGTGACAGTGAACCCTCAGGGGGTGATTTATTAGCCTAGAATTTTGGTCATACACAGTAAGTAAAAGGGACCTAGGGATCCTCTAGTTCCACCGCTAAACCTTCAGAAAGAAGCCCAAGACAAGAGAAAACTGAACCCAGGTCTGCCGGCGCCAGCCTGGGGCCTTTCTCTCACATCAGCTGCTTCCCAGCAACCCTGGGAGGCAGTTCTGGGCAATCTTACTAAACTACTTGATCTAATCTTGCAAATAACTTTTTCTGAGCTCCTAAAGTATGTGACCCTTGAGGGCAGGCAAAGAAACACTTATTTGTCTCCTGAACACTGTTTTCATTTCTGGGATTCTGCTCCCATCCTGGACAGAACGGGGGTGGAGGCACAGTGAGCGCCTCTGCTGAGGAAGGCCAGTGTGGCCACAGGTGCACCCACACCTTCTGGGCCACGTGGCAGGAAGGGGCAAGCCGGCCCATGTGCGTGTGGCACTAAGGACACAATACAAGCAGCTCTGCAGAAGATAAAAAGATAGTCATTTTTTTATTCCATCTTAGTAGTAGCAAGTACAAGCTTATTTATTAAACCAATTAAGCACACACACACAGAAACTGTATTATAAAAGCCAGAAAAAAGTAAACTGTTACAAAAGAGAGAGGATAGACAAGTTTGGCATCATACACATAAACTGTGTGTGTGTGTGTGTGTGTGTGTGTGTGTGTGCGCGCGCGCGCGCGTAAAGACACAGGAAGAAAATCATCATTGTTGCCTTAGGGAAAGGTGGAGGATGTGTTTGTTTATCCACTTTTAAACTATCATTAGTATGAGTACATTATTTTTGAAATTTTTTAACATTCGGGAAAATGAAAAGTACATCAATATCCTACACTTTGTTACCTTTTTCTATTCTCCCATCAAGCAGAATATTGAGGATTTGTTTAAATTTGAGCACAAAAATGTGCCGAAGGAACAGATTAAACATTAAAGAAAAATATTCAAATCTGCCCGTTTCTCTACAGCTGTCCCTCTGTATCCACGGAGGCCTGGCTCCAGGACCCCAGTGGATGCCAAAGCCCAAGGATGAGCAAGCCGCTGCTATAAGACAGTGTATTGTTTGCATTTAACCTGCACAATCCTCCTGTACACCTTAAATCGTCTCTCAATTACTTATAATATCTCATACAAGTAAATGCCATGGAAATAGTTGTCATACTGTACTTTTTAAAGCTGGTATTATTTTTTATTGGTTTTTTTCCTTGAATATTTTCAATCTAAGATTGGGGGAACCCTCAAATGGGAAACCCTCAGATACGGGGGCCAACTGTATATACGGAGAAAAAACCATGGAACTTGCACATGGAACCATCACAATGGTTAGTTACCTGAGGAGAGGAGAGAAGGTGGTGACCATGACCGGAGACTCGGTTTCTCAAATTGTTTGAAATATTTACAACAAGGACGTGCAACTTGGGTGGTAAAGACAAATAAAGACGAAAGAGAAGACAGCTCTGTGGAATAAAAAGGACCAGCACATGAACCCAACCCACTGGGCCAAAGCACTGTCCCCGAAGCACTGTGCAAACAGCCACAGTGGCACCAGAAGCTGGGTCCAGGGGGCTGAGGACTCACAAAATATGGAAAGGATCGGAGGTCCCGGACACGTGAGAAACACCCAGAAGGAAGGCACTGGGTGTGGGGAGGCCACAGCAGGACAGGCCACCCCAAGGGCAAGTGCTGAAATGCGCCCCCCTCCTTTCCCCACAAGTCGTTTCTACAAAGAAGTTCTCTGCAGTACTTTTAAAAGAGGAAAAAATGGGCAAGAGCCCAAAATGCCCAGCCCAGGGGAATACCCACGCAGACCATGTGCACTCATGATTACCTTCCAGACAGCTGTTTACTACGCCTGAAGTGGACGGTGTCATGTGGTGTGACCACAGGAAGTGAAAAAAGAACCCATGTAGCTCTAAACGCGCACACACTATGTAAAAATGCCGTATTAACAAGGAGTTCCTTCACATTCAAAAGTTTAAAGAAGCAAGTGCCCAGAGCGCCCCCATGAAGCCTGTCCCTTGGAGATGTCGATGGGACACCCGGCCGCTAACACGGGCTTCACTAGAATTACTGTTTTAGAGAAACGGAAACAGATGACAGTGAACTCAACTCCAACTCTGTCAAAAAGCTTCACATCCTGATTTTTACTTAGGGGAAAGAAAAGCTTCTGGGAACTCTGGGGGAGTGGGAAAGAGAAGGCCACACTTTGGCAAGATAGAGTGCAGAGCGCAGCAGAAAGGCAGCAGCGCAGGGTGGCTCTGCACAGGGCCCGCCTGACCCCCTGCTCCAGGGAGAGCCATGGGGGCACAAGAGGGCCCAGCCTGGGGTCCCTGACACCTGTGACACCGTTTCTGAGCTCTGCCTCCTCGGGCTTACAGAAGAGAACAGACTCAAGGCAGGAAATGGGCCATCTCAGGAGAAGGGTCACAAACAAAAGAGGGGACATTACACCAGAAGGTGCCAGCACAGTACTGAAGGGCAGCCTGCAGCCCGCCCCGGGCCAGGCCCTAGTCACGGTCATGAGGAGGCTGGGCTCCCAGGCTGGGAAGGTGACCTTCAGCTGGAAATGAGGTCAGCCTTCCCCATCTTCCCAGTCCCAGAAGACAATGGAATCCTAAGCCAGGCTGACTTCCCCAGGAAGCGAGGCTCAAGCCACATGAACTTCACTTTAATAAAATAAACAGGGGCGAGGAGACGTGGGATAATGGAGTTTTCTGTCTGAACCTTGCATGGAGACAGGAGAGCTGGGAGACTAGGACTTTGCTTCCTGCAGCTAACCGAGGCCTGCCTGGAGATCCATCACCACACCCATGCTGAGGCTTCTGTCCCCATCCTGCCGTCCCCTGGCTGTCACATTTGTGTTTTATTCACTCCTTAAAAAGTACACCTTGTAACTGTGAACAGAGGCGTTAAGCAATAGGTGCATTAAAAATGGGAAAAACCAGTGCTGGGTCCCTTTGGAGAGGAGGGCGGTGGTTAAAAATCACTGGTTTGGAGTCAGTCAGACCTGGTTCTAAACCAGGCTCCACTTACTAACCGAATGACCTCGGAAAAATAACTTCACTTCATGACTTCCATTTCTGCATGTATAAATTAAGAATAACAATACCTGCCTCAAAGGACAAGATCATCTATGTGGAGAGTGTCTGGCATACAGTCGGCACTCAATACCTAATAGTGATGATTAGCATCCTCTGGTTCGCAGAGGGGCAAGGTCTACACCTTGCCAATTAAGATAGCTGTAAAGAACACACCGTTCCCCAGGACTGCCCCGATCACTGGGAGAAACACTTTTCAGGTCTGATAATGGTTGTAATGTGAAAAAACTCTTCAGAACAAAATACAATATCTTTACAGCTCCTGCCAGCCTTTCGTCTCCACAAATTAAGTTTTCTCCATCAACATTTACATTTTTCAAAACTTCAGCCAGGCACATGCCTGTAGTCCCAGCTACTCGGGAGGCTGAAGTGGGAAGACCACTTGAGTCCAGGAGTTCAAGTCCAGCCTGGGCAACGGACACTCTGTCTCTTTAAAAAAAAAAAAAAAAAATTTCCCCCAAAACTTTTCCCAGTATGTTTCTGATTCCCCCAGGGGAGGGCCACATGGCAAGCAGCAGGGCCATGTGCTCTGAGCCAACTCGGCGTCTCTCATTAATGCTTAGGGTTAAAGGAGCAGGGGTGAGATGCCCGTGCCCTCCCCCTCTACCCAGCCCCCCTGGCTGAGGGGACCCCACCTGAAAACGAGGCTCCCAGCAGGCCCCCCGCCTCATGCCCCAGCCTCTCCCTTGACCAGCCTGGTCAAGCTCTGTCCCCACAAGCAGCCACACTGTTGAAGTGTGGGCAGCGCTGGATGACCCCCAAGGTCCTCAAAAAGCTCCTCAGCCTGGAAGAGAAACACATTTAAGTTACAAAAAGACAGCGGCAAGTGTGTAGGTCCGACCCCAAGCACCACACTCCACAGAGCACTTTAACTTTCATTGTCTTTACTGCAGTATTTATAACAGCTTGTTTCCCCAAACTGAAAGTAGAAGAAACTGACTCAAAGAGTTTAAGTGACTTGCCCAAGTTCACTTATTTGGCTTTGAACACATGAAAGGCTAGGAGAGCTGCAGCAAACTGAGGAGCAGAGGGCAGCTTCCGAACTGTGTGTCTTGTGTGTGTATGGATGTGTGTACGTATGTGTGCGCATGTGTGCATGTATGTCTGTGTACATATGTATATGTGTGTATCTTTTGTATGTATATGTATATGCGCGTGTGTGTGTGCATGTGTGCATCCATGCTCCCCCCACCCCACCGCCAGCCAGAGGCAGCACAGACAGGCAGCACCCATTCTACACTTGCTGCTGCTTTCTGGGGAAAATCACTGACCGCCACACTTCCTTTAAACCCTTTTCTGCTAGTCCAGGCCAGAGCTAAAGGCACATGGAGCTGCTATTCCACACCAAGAGCACTGTCCACCCCTTCACCAAGAAAGCTGCTGGGGCCATCTCCTCAGCCCTAGAGGCCCCTGCCTCCCCGAGGACAAGGCAAATGGCCCCCAGCACCTAAAGTCCACCAGGAGCACAGGCATAGCGCCCAGACCAGCTTGGGCAACCACCTGCATGTTTCACAATCTTTCCAGGGCCAGAGGAGTGGATGAAGAGTCGGGGCCAGAAGTCATCATTTGTATATGTGCAGGTTACACAATCCTGGGCTATTCCTGGGCTTTTCAAGGGGAGAATTAAATCATTGCTATCTTTTGTCTGGCCACTTCTCAATCTTCCAGTCCTCAGTTCCTGTTTCCCACCCAAACCTGGCCCCATTTCCCTATGATAGAATGGGAAGCAGGAGGAGAGAAAACCCCAGAATGGGGAAGAGAGAAGAAAGGCAGGAAGGAACTATGAGTCTTGCTGAGGCCCTGCACACAGCCCATCTCTGCCTGCAGCAGAGATCGTTTTCTGAAAAAAGGAGGGTGGCGGTGCAAGTATGGCCACGTACCTTTAAAGCCCTGGGTGATCCTGTGCCCCTCTCTCTCCCACCCACAGCTTCCTACCCCCACATTTGTCATCTCGGGGCACGAATCTTGTATTTTCCTATAATCTGAACAGTGCAATGACAGGGAGGGCCTGGGGTGCACAGGAATCACCCAGGCACCCTTCCTGCCCTGACAACATATTCCACATTCCCACATCATCCTCACAATGGAGGCTTACTATGAGAGACACTGGTACAGAAAAAGACCAGGGGCTTTTGTTCCCACAGCTCCAAAGGTGAATTACTAGACCTCCTGGGCCTCAGTTTTCATATCCCAATAAATGGGGGCAATAATATCTACTTGATACGGTGACTGTTCCAGGTTAGTGGAGGACCCTTCCTTTCCCACCTCCCAGTGGATCGCACAGCAAGACCATCAGGCCATCTGATCAATGCCTGGCTCTGGGAGAGAGGCCAGCCTGCCTGGGGGCTTGTTTTGTAAGTGGAGTTCCCTCAGCCACAGTGGCTCCTGGGTAGGGGAGGAGGGAGTAGGCGGCCACCCGCTCCAGATTTTAGAACTGGGTTCTATACTCCACTCCATTTAGCCCTAGGACTGTGTAGGACCCTCCAGGGCCCAGGGTGCAAGGGAGCCAAAAAGAAGGTGCAGAGGAGTATACTATCAGCTCCCGCACCCAGGCTCTGGCCCTGAACATGCAGGGCTACTTTACCTGTTGGCCTCAGAAGAAAGATCTTTGTCTGGAACACACACAAAAGACTGAGTTCTGCTGTCCCAGACAGAATAGGGTCCCCAAGCTGGAGCTGCACTCCCGACGGTGGCCCAGCCATAGGGCAGGGGCCTGGGCTTCAGAAGGAGCAAGGTGGGGACAGAGGCAACGGACCACCAGGAGGTGCAGAAGGTCCTGTGCATTTGTTTTTTCTTAAGGTTTTCGGCTGAAAATAACTGTCCTCCAGGAGTACAGGATGACAAGCTGAGACCACGGCCCAGAAGAGAGATGCACGCCAGGCAGGGCAGGAGCCTGGAAAGAGGGGTGGCCCCGGCCTGGGAGAGCAGGGCACAGAGTGAGGGCACAGGCAAGGAAGGGCAGGGCCCCTGTCACTGCGGGACAGGGTAGGAGGGGACGGGAAGTGCAGCAGAAGGCAGGACGGCTCTTGGCTGGGCTGCTGAGCTCCAGCAAGTACTGTTTATTCTCAGCATTGAGGGACGGACGAATGCTCCTCCCCAAGGGATGGCTTCAGCCCATTAGTTTTACTTTCTTTGTCTGTTTTCCATCCAAAGGAAAGAAAATTCAAAACCCCAGCTAATAGAACGAGAGAGAAGCGAGAGGGAAGCGAGGGAAAGGGCTCCCTGGGCCACAGCAAGCAAGGGAGAAGGGTGAACCTCCCACCATCGAGCTGGACCACGCCGGAACAACTCCCTTCCCTGCTAGGGGACATTCAGGCCTGCAGACATCATGGAGAGAGGCAAGAGGGCGGTCCTGTCCATGTCCCCCCAGGACACAGTGCCCACTGATGCATGCTGCAGTCCCCGGAGAGTGCTCCCCAGGGCCATCACTCAGGGGCACGAGAACCCCAGGCCATAACCAATTGGCACAATGAACATGGAACTACATACTCTAAAATGCCCAGTCCCAAGGACAAAGACTTCATTTAATGCTGCTCTGTACATAGTCTGAGGAGCGAAGGGGAGAGGGAGGGGGAGAGAGAGAAAGATGTAAGGTATAAACTACAAAAGTGAAGACAATCTGTTTCTCAGACCAGAATGCTTTCTGCTTTGAAGCCAATATATGCAAAGTATTTACTACTATTCCTCAAGAAACCTGAGGAAGCTGCAACAGCCTACAAGAAAGTCAGCAGCTTAGGAGGTTTCTGCTAGTTCCGCCACATGACCCAGGCATCCAGGAAGGTTTACTCTGCTACAGTGTTGAAAACAACAGATCGTGCACAATGAGAGGATGAGTGTGGCAGCAAGGAAAAGAAACACCATCAGGACTGTCACCTATTGACATCATGGCTTTAGATAAGTCATCTCTCCTCTGAAGTTCCAGATATAAAATTCTATGAAAGTGCCATCTTTAAAACAGTTTGCACTTTAGTTACCTTTCCAAGGAACAAATATTACAATTCCACTCAAATATATGTGAGTATATATTTTATATATAGATTAGTTTTCCAGAGAAATCTAAGACTCCTGCCCTAAAGTCTCAAAAAAAAACAAACAAACAAACAAAAAAGTCATACTGTGAACATGGGACTATAACCCTATTTCAACTGTGAAAACAAATAGTTGGTGGTCATGGCAGAAAATAATTTTTAACTAAAGAATTCCACTATATTTCCCTGGGTTGGATTTCTCACAATACATGGGAAGAAATGAAAAGTGTATGTCAGTACAACTTACTCAAAAGTCAGGGCACACACATGACAACGCCAGCAGTGGTGATGGGACAGCAGTAATAACAGCCGTCCTTCTGCACGGCACTTTCAATACAAAGTGCTTCTGCATGTACACAGCTCACGATCCTTCAACTAACACAGGCAATGTCGTTATAACAATGCAGACAGCAAGGCTCAGAAAGGCTACACAGTTTTTCCAAGGCCATGGAGGCACTGATAAACCAAGATGTCACCTTTGTATTCTCCTTTTCTGCTCAAAAATTACTTTCACATTCTCCTATCCTGTTGTTCTTTCTGACATCATGTGCTGTTTCCTTAGTTTGTTCAAAGTAAACTACTGTTAAAAAGCCAAGAAACAACAAACCAAGAAAATAAAGCTATTTTAATCTTGGGGGAAAGTTGTAAACACCTGTGGTTGTTCCATAATGCCGATTAGGCAGGTTCCCACCACTGAGATTACTAGGAAACAGGCCCTGCTTTCAAACACTTGAAATTTCCCGAGGCAGCTGAGACTTCTCATGAGCTGAACCCTAGAGAACAAAGACAGACTACGGGCCCCTTCAGGACCAGGACCACGTCTTCTCATCAGAGTCTCCAGCACCAGCTCGGAGCCGGACATGTGTGAACGCTCCTTAAACGTGGAGGGAATGAAACCGTGCGATGCTGCTCCTTAGTTTATACCAAAGCCCCTGTGACAGGCTCTGTTAGGGAAAGACATCCTGCAGCAGGCAACACAGTCACATGCTGAAGAAAGTGACAAGTTGTTAGCAGGGTGGAAGGTGCTCCAGGCAGGGAGGTCAAATGAGGCAGAGTGGGCCCCACCCAGCGCTTGGCTGTCTGCATGGAAGAACAGGGATGGACAAGAGCGAGGACTGAGAATGGACAGGACAAACAGCTAAGGGACAGTCATGTGCTTCCTTCACGTGGTCAGTGCTTTTCTTAAACCCAACTCCTCTGTGTGCAATGGATTAAAAAGGTCTCTTACCAGAATACAAATTGTTCAAATGTATAACTTCGCATCCCCAAAACTCAATCAGTGGGAACACCGAGGCTGTTTTCATTCATTTGAAATCTGCAGTTGGATGCCGTGTCCTGTACTTTCCTTTCAATGACAGAGACAATTCTGATTTGCACGTATAAATAGAAGCAGATGGCCACATATTCTTCTTTAAATTCAAAATTCAAAAGCTTTGAATTTTGTTCCAACTCTCTATCACTAACATCATCTAATATCTCCCTGTAGTCCTCATCTCAAATATGTTAGACAAGAAGCACCTGAAACTTACAGTAACTAACTGTAAGCCCATGGACAATATGGTCACAGCATAACATGTTAAACATTAATTTCTTTGTGTACAGTCGATTGTGCTACTTTGCCTGACATTTAACTGAAGGCAGCACATGCACATACACACGCTAAACACTGACTTTTAACATCTTGGCGCCCACCAATGCGCTATTTTTTTGTCTTCATCACCCCAGAGCTGGGCTTGGCACTCAATAAATATTCATTAAATGAATTAATTGGGCTGCCAGGATAACTTGCTCTTTTTATTTTTTCTTTCTTTCTTTTTCTTTTTCTTTTTTTTTGCAGGGGAGCCTAGAGCAGCTTTTCTCCTGCCATCTCTGTGAATATGTCTGAACCTAGAAACGTGTCACTGATTATGAAGACCACAGTGATGCACTCACTGGTCACTCTGTGAATTCAGGTCTACACATGTCGACCTGAATGCCTCATCAAAATAGGGCATTAAAAACAGCCTAACTTTAGAACTATATCACCAGAGCGACTACGGTGTATAACCTTCTTATAAACTCCAGTTCCTAAGTCCCTCAACATCTAATGTGCACACAAATCAATCAGATGACTTTGTACCCCAGCCCGACGCTTATCAAGAGTGCAAAATGTTTGGGGAATATCACCTTGATGCTATGGGATGCAAACATTAAAGTGCAAATCTTCTTTGAAAAATTTGTTTAGCAATTACTGGAAATACCAAAGATAAAACCAGTGTAGAGTTTAGGCAGAAACCCCCAAGAACCTCTGGGGAACCACTGCCCGCCCCTTAGCCCCCGCCCAGTTCTATCCTAATTCCTTCCATAATCTCACCAACTCCTTTCACCTCTGTAAAGTTAGGAGGGAGTTTGAACTCCATAATCTCTAAGGACACCATCTACCAAATCCGTGGCAATGAACACTCAGAACCAGAGTGCTACTTTTTTAAGCTCCGGTATTCGCTTACATCAAATCGATCATTCCACAATAATAAGATGATCTATGAGGCCATCTCTTTAAAACTCTATAGGAGAATTTTTTAAAGTAAACTGCAGGAACCTTTATATTTTTTCTATAAGAATGATTTATCCCAGCTCCCAGGAATACCTACGGTATTATTCCACAGAGTACATATTTCAGAATCTTGTTTCAGATTATTAATTAAATGTTCACTTTCTCTTGAACAGCCCTTTCCAGTGAGGCATTCAACATGCATTAGAATCTCTACTCTCATGATGCATTTCATGATCTAAAAACAATTTACATAAGTATAAACATACAGATCAAAGAAGATATATAATGGCCAAATAAGCACATGAAAAGATGCTGAACATCATTAGTTACCAGGGAAACGAAAATTAAACCACAA
>NW_012138858.1:532743-533979 GCF_000956105.1 Propithecus coquereli
GCTGAAAATAACTGTCCTCCAGGAGTACAGGATGACAAGCTGAGACCACGGCCCAGAAGAGAGATGCACGCCAGGCAGGGCAGGAGCCTGGAAAGAGGGGTGGCCCCGGCCTGGGAGAGCAGGGCACAGAGTGAGGGCACAGGCAAGGAAGGGCAGGGCCCCTGTCACTGCGGGACAGGGAAGGAGGGGACGGGAAGTGCAGCAGAAGGCAGGACGGCTCTTGGCTGGGCTGCTGAGCTCCAGCAAGTACTGTTTATTCTCAGCATTGAGGGACGGACGAATGCTCCTCCCCAAGGGATGGCTTCAGCCCATTAGTTTTACTTTCTTTGTCTGTTTTCCATCCAAAGAAAAGAAAATTCAAAACCCCAGCTAATAGAACCAGAGAGAAGCAAGAGGGAAGCGAGGGAAAGGGCTCCCTGGGCCACAGCAAGCAAGGGAGAAGGGTGAACCTCCCACCATCGAGCTGGACCACGCCGGAACAACTCCCTTCCCTGCTAGGGGACATTCAGGCCTGCAGACATCATGGAGAGAGGCAAGAGGGCGGTCCTGTCCATGTCCCCCCAGGACACAGTGCCCACTGATGCATGCTGCAGTCCCCGGAGAGTGCTCCCCAGGGCCATCACTCAGGGGCACGAGAACCCCAGGCCATAACCAATTGGCACAATGAACATGGAACTACATACTCTAAAATGCCCAGTCCCAAGGACAAAGACTTCATTTAATGCTGCTCTGTACATAGTCTGAGGAGCGAAGGGGAGAGGGAGGGGGAGAGAGAGAAAGATGTAAGGTATAAACTACAAAAGTGAAGACAATCTGTTTCTCAGACCAGAATGCTTTCTGCTTTGAAGCCAATATATGCAAAGTATTTACTACTATTCCTCAAGAAACCTGAGGAAGCTGCAACAGCCTACAAGAAAGTCAGCAGCTTACGAGGTTTCTGCTAGTTCCGCCACATGACCCAGGCATCCAGGAAGGTTTACTCTGCTACAGTGTTGAAAACAACAGATCGTGCACAATGAGAGGATGAGTGTGGCAGCAAGGAAAAGAAACACCATCAGGACTGTCACCTATTGACATCATGGCTTTAGATAAGTCATCTCTCCTCTGAAGTTCCAGATATAAAATTCTATGAAAGTGCCATCTTTAAAACAGTTTGCACTTTAGTTACCTTTCCAAGGAACAAATATTACAATTCCACTCAAATATATGTGAGTATATATTTTATATATAGATTAG
>NW_012138858.1:537384-565587 GCF_000956105.1 Propithecus coquereli
AAAGTTATGTGAATGTGATCTCTCTCTCTCAAAATATCTTACTATATATCATATTTTCAGACCTCGGTTGACAGCAGGTAACTGAAACCTTGGAAAGCGAAACTGCAGGTAAGGGGGATTACTGTATATCCATGAAACAGGCTAGTATACAGCAATAAAAAGGAGTAACCCAAAGACACATGCAACATGATGGATGAATCTACAAGGCACGAGGCTAAGCGAAACGAAGCCATACAAAAAAAGCTTACATACTGTACGACTATGTGAAATTCTAAAAGGCAAAGCTATAGTAACAGACAGCAGACCAGCGACTGCCAGGGGCCAGGAACGGGGCACAAGGGAATGTCCTGCAGTGACCTACTCTGCTGTGTTATGACTGCAGTGGTGCTCACACGGTATTAATACATTTGACAAAACTCACTGAATTGCACACTTAAAATTGGTGAATTTTACTGTATGTAGAGCATACCTCATTTTAGCTGATTTTTAAAACTTAAAAAAAAAAGACTTCTTTGTTACCTCAAGATCAGCTGGGTCTCGGGGAAGCACAGGTGGCTTTTGAGGGCTGGAGTGAACTACTAAAAGTCAAGATCTTCGGGTACAGACCAGTAATCAGACCCATGCACTATCTATCTGCTCGTGTTCCTCAATTCTGTAAGTATCTTGCAAAGGCCCTCAAAGTATCTGTTCCTGCAGTCACTGGTTCCCAATTACTTCCCGCCCCCCAAGGTTCGGTAACCCAGCCCCAGAACAGCTCCAGCAGCACCCATCTACCCCGTGTGGCCCCCTGGCCTCCCCGTGGCGCACTTGCCAGCATCCACGCAGCACGTGGCTTTCTTGGCATAGGGGAGGACCCTACTTCCATGTTTCCCAGAGGGAAAGCGTTCTGCAAGCTACCACTCTAACATCTGCTGGTCAGGAGTCTCAAGTATTAATATCGAATTTACTACCAAAAAATTGATGAAAAGAAACTCAATGAGCTACAGATGATAATTTAAAAAAAAAAATTAAGGAAGGGAAAAAAGGAGCAATGCTGGCACACACCTTCTGTTCCTAACACCTCCTCTCAGTTGCCTGAGGCCCATCTCTGCTCCTGCTCACCACAGCCAGTAAACTCACCTTCAACCCTGCTTCCTGCTAATCTCCGTCTTCTGCATCATTGTCATTCCCACTTCTCCATCACAAAACCAAAGGTCCCTAGGAAGGAGGTCTGTCCCCATGAATTCAACACAGTGAGTTTCCCCACTGTTCCCCCCACCTCCCAAGGGTCACTGAGCCCCAGACTCACCAGTTGGGGTGGAGAAAAGAAAAAAATTAGATGACGTCATGTATTTTAGTAAAGTATAAATTATAACTTTTTTCTTTTAGATACAGGGTCTTGCTATATTGTCCAGGCTGGTCTCAAACTCCTGGGCTCCAGCAATCCTCCTGCCTCAGCATGCTGAGTAGCTAAGACTATAGGTGCACACCACTGCACACAGCTATGTTTCCTTTAGTCATTACACACACTCAATGGACACCGGAGATGAGCTGTTCTGCTTCGAGCTTCTTAATTTCGCCAGGTCATTTGTGCCCAGGCCCATGTAGCAAGCCACACTCCGCCAGACTCCCAAGCCTCCAGCACCCACAGGGAGGGCAGAGTCCCCCAGGGTGGTCACACTGGAGCACTGTGCCAGACGGAGCACAGAAGGGTGGGGAGGAGGCAGGTTCCTGCACCCATTGTCCGCCTTGCTCTCACGACCTCAGTCTCCTCCTCTATAAGGACAGTGAAAAAGGGAAAAGCCACCGGGCCCACCTCTGCTCGTGGAATAAAACTCCTGTGAAGATGAGCGCTCTGGCCCCACTCCTCCTTCACCATTCCTTGATCGGGGTTTCCACATCTCTGCGTTTTCTCACTTCTAACCTCCATCTCCAAACTCTTCAGAGCCTTCAAGATTCAGCCAAACGTCCCCTGCTCTGTGAGCCTCCCTACCCTCTCTGTGCCTTGTTTCACAGTTCAGTTTTAAGTCCCCTGAACGTAAGGCCCCTGTCCTGCCTATTTCACTATCTCCACCACGTGGGCTCAGCCCTTTGCTCAGACGTGGCCCACAGGGGCTGTGCTGAATTTCCTCCCCAGGGCCCTTCCGCTCTGGCGGTTATGGTTGATCCTACAAGGTACACTAACAGGACGAGCTGCAACTGGGAGGCTGAGACACCTCCACGGCATCCTGCTCTGATTCAGAACTCCTGAGCGCCACGGCTGATTACCTGTTCCTCTCTGAGTGCTTACTGCTCCCAACTGCATCTGAGAGCCATTTGCGGCGTCAGCTTAAATGAAAGACCACCATGCTGCCTTCTCCCTGGAGGCCAGGCACCTCTCCATACCCGCTGTGGGATGGGAAAACACTCTACGCCTCCAAGGCTTCTTAAGTGATTAAAGGTCCAGGGCCCCATCCCTGCCCAAGGGTCCCATGTCTGGCATCCTGCGTCACCCCTATCTCCAGTCACACATGGCACAAGGGTGCTAACAAGAAGTCTCAGAGCCCTAGGAACAACAGTGGTTTACATGCCATGCTCTTTCCCCAGTGCCTAGCATAAAGTCTCTGGTTGAATATCGTTAGCTGAATTACTAGTGATAATTTCCATGTGTGTAACATTCCTTACAGTTTACAGAATTTTATCCAACAAATGTTAAATGTCCACTTTGTGTCAAACAGCATGTTATGTGCTAAAAATGATTAAGATGAGCTCTTGCTTCCAAGGAGGTCATGTGTATTATTTTAGTTTTATAAAACCCTTAAGGTAGGTATTATTTTCCCCATGTTACAGATGTTGAAACCAGGGCTCAAGAGAGTAAGTAAATTTTCCAAATAAGAAAATGGTACAGATGGGAAGAAATGTAAACCCAGATTGGACCCCAAACCTGGCCCTCCTTTTGCCATGGCATGGAGCCTTCTGATGGGGCAGAAGTAGCAGCCTGACATCCCTCCTCTTCTCACAGATCCTGTGGGACCAGTACAAAACAAAAATCTGGAAACCGAGCAGAGTGTTTTCTGGGCAACCCCTCTCTGCCCACACCTTTGGGCACCCTCTGCGCCCCCAAGAAACTCTGCCCGCCTCTGCAGGTGGTTGTGCATCCACTCGGCCAGCCTGGGAACACCTGCCTGCCACGCAAGGAAGGCAGCAGCGTCCCCACAGGTGCTAGCAACTCTGGCCCAGCACCCAGCCTCCCACAGCTGTGAACACTCTGCCCTCCACACCACCACTTCTGTGCCCCACCCTGCTAAATTACGGATATATATGCAGTCTATGTGATGAGTCAGCCTGTCATTTCCTTGCCAGGAATTATCCACATGACGTCAGCAATCTTTCCTATAGGCCAATCTTGGCAGGCTCTTAGGGCTGCGTCTGGAGCAGACATAGCCCTACGATATCCCTCAAATTACTCTCCATCTGAGCACAAGGCAAGCCCACATGTGTTTATAAGTATGAAACCCATTAGACACCACAATCATCAGAGAAATGCAAATTCCTATATGAGGAAAGCACCGCCGTCCCCTCTGGAGACACGAGGGCAGAATGGGGCAGACAGAGAGAGAGGTCCCCGGCAGGCTGAGCCACAGACCTCGGTCGGTGCACAGACCAAGTTCACCCCAAGTTCACACCACATTCAAGCTCCTCACAGGGTGGAGATTGAGACTGAAGCCTCACAGCAGGAAGAACAAGGCACTGGGCCACTGCTGTCACCAGAGGAAACAAGCCTGAGCTAAGCAGACCCCAAGACACCCAAGGGACACCCTGGCCCCACCACTGACTGGCTGTGTGGCCTTGGCGATGTGACAACCTCTCAGCCCCTGCATGGGCTGGCCCAGCCACAAAACATGCAACTTGTCCACAAGAATGCTAAAAGAAGATCTCTTCTAGACTTTAAACTCTGGGGTCTAAGGTTCTAAGTCTCGGGTGGGGAGGGGGATTGCACAAGTCAAATAACGGCATTATTTAACACAAATTACATCCTTCTGGATCCAGGGCACAGAGATTCTCTGTGACAGATGGACAATGGGCCAGCCTCGCTGCCACCCAACACTGAGCTCACATCAGAATCAACAGCAGCAGCAGAGCCCACATCAGTAAGAATTTGGAGATACTAAAAAACTATAATTGCGGGTCCCTGACCTTAGAATTTATAATCTAACTGAAATATACAACCTACGTGTGTCAAATGGGGTAAGGAGATGTGCTGAGTAACTGACCCATACGTGGAGTGACATGGGTGGAGGCGATGGTAAGGTAAACAGGAGGACGCAGAGGACTTCCCGCACCAGTGACGGCCCGTGTACCTGCGCCTCTCAGTGTCCTGCCCAACATCCCACACCTCTGTCACGATCTTTGTTTTATGGATGAAGAAACCAAGGCTCAAAAAGTTAACTCTCATGGGTCATCTAGCAAGTTGGTGGCAGGAATAAACAAGATTCACACCTGGACTGTGACAAGGCCCATGTTCTATCCTCCATATTCTAGTATTTTCCCCATACTTGAAAAACGAAGAGTTGCACATACATTAATTATCCAGAAACAAATGACACCAAAATACCAAAGAGTTGTCTTAAAACCATCTTGGGTAGAAAACAAATTTTAATAAATTTTCCTCTTCTATTAAATAGCGAATGCTGAGTATTATTAATAATTCTGCCTTGATACTCAGGGTCTGGGAGCACCAAAGATTCCCATGGGCCTCGCCTGGCCTCCATGGCTAGCGTGGGATGCAGAACTGCTGGCTGCCACCCCCAAGGCCCCACTCGGCTGTGCTCGTCCTCTGGGCCACCTGCCATGTCTCACTGCTGTCAGCTGGACACCTCCCATCAGCCCGTCTCCACCTAGCGTCTGGCCCAGACTCTAGGACAGCTGAGCTCAGAGGCCTTTTCTGTTGACTTCCAGTCCCTGGCTATGTTCCAGATGGCAGAGGTTGCTAAAAGTCTGACCTCTGGATAAGTGGGGCATAATTATGCCTAAGAGCTGGGAGGATACATCATAAAGAGGTTATCAGAGAGAGTGTTGTGTGTGTATAGGGGATTGGGGAATAGGGCCAAAGAGTGGCAGCTTCCTGGTTCAGCTGAGTTTAGCATCAGATTTTAAACTCAAGAAACGTGGGGTTTAAAGACAGAGACTACCTAAGGATAGGAATTGTTGGCATGTGCAAGAAATAACAGGAATAGCTTCCCCCATTCACTACCAGCCTAGGTGATTTCTAAACACTGCTTCATTTAATTAATGACTTAGTGTCACTCCCAAATTTCAGAATGAGGACTCTGAGGACCACAGGAGCTTTTAAGACCAACAACACTGAGCTACTCAGTAAGCAGCAGATGTGGGATCTGGACCCCGGAATATGGACGCTAGTGCTCATCCACGCTCCTTCCACTGTGCCAGGTTGCCTTAAAACCCTTCTATTAATAACAGAAGCAGCCAGCAAGCCCATAGAAGCGCTCAAATGAAAAAGCTAAACTATGAACAGAAAGCAGCCCATGAGGTAACAGGTCCATGAGGCCAATATCCTATTAGGCCGGCAAATTGCTAAACTGATTCGCCTCGTGCAAATGAGGACCGGGGACTGTCTGAGACTCCCTGGGCATCTGGTGACTTGGAACCACTCCACGATGGTGGCCTCTGGTGAAGCGCAAGCCAGTCCCTTAACTGAGGAGCAGAGTTCATCTTCCTCAGGATTCCAGCTGCTGCCACCCTAACACCAATCCCTGTGGCCTGTGCCGTCAAAACTCCTGACCAGACAGACTGCTGTCAGGCAGAAGACCCTTCTCCTTGGCTGAATATATCACTGCATGATTTTTCCGCACACAGCGGTACACAGGCTCGTGTGGACGCCATTAACTTCCAGCGACGAGCCTTTCCTACCCCAGGAGCCTTAAGGGGCTAAACAACTTGGACGTGCAGCTAAGCACCAAGAGCATTAAGGACAGAAAAGCAGGCCGGGCGCGGTGGCTCACGCCTGTAATCCCAGCACTCTGGGAGGCCGAGGTAGGCGGATCATTTGAGCTCAGGAGTTCAAGACCAGCCTGAGCAAGAGCGAGACCCCATCTTTACTAAAAATAGAAAGAAACTGGCCAAACAACTAAAAACAGAAAAAATTAACCGGGCATGGTGGCGCGTGCCTGTAGTCCCAGCTACCTGGGAGGCTGAGGCAGGAGGATAGCTTGAGCCCAGGAGTTTGAGGTTGCTGTGAGCTACGCTGATGCCACGGCACTCTAGCCCAGGCAAGAGAGTAAGACTCTGTCTCAAAAAAAAAAAAAAGGACAGAAAAGCAAGAAAGGTGCATTGTACTAAAGATGACAAAATTGAAGACAGCTCACAGTCCTCTTTCTTTATTCTGGACACAGGATGAAACCTCATGTACAGCTGAATGATGAAAAATTTTCACACAGCTTTACCTGCCCAGCGTAGGAAATGGTTTCTGAAAAGTTATGTGCAGATAAAAAGCTGGCCAAGTCCACCTCTTTTAAATGCGTAGGGAGCGGGGGTTTGAAGAGACCTTACCGAGAACCCCATGCATTTTTTACTCACAAATATAAAGAGCTGCCCAAAGTCAAGCAGCTTACTGGGGGCAACACCACAGCCCCCAAGCCAGGTCTCCTCCCGGCCAATCCAGAGCTCCAGCCCACACTCGATCACACCATCCTCCTGTCCTTGTCTCAGGACCTTCCACACTTAAATAACCGCTCCCTCTGTGTGCTAGTTTCTAAGGTTTTCATTACCACATAATCAAATGTGATGCTCACTTCTCTTGCCCCAACAACCACAACATCAAAATATTTATTGAGAACCAGTTCTGTCCCAGGCACTGGGGATTTGATGCAAACAAAACAAAGTCTCTGCCCTTGTGGGAGTGGCCGGTGTCATTCTAGCAGAGAGACAGGCAGTGAAAAGGCCAATGCCCGGCATATAACATCAGACTTTGACGACCTCTACGAAGAAAAGAAAGGAGAACACCGTAGGCTGCACAAGGCAGGCATTTTCGGACGCTTTGTTCACGCATGTAGCACCAGCACCCAGTAGGCGTTTTCTGACTGAAGGAACAACGAGAAAGTGAAAAGTGGTGCTATTTTAAATAGGGAAGTCAGGAAGACGTGAGGTGGTATTTGAGCAACACAAGCCAGAAAGACTCAGAAACTAAGTGTAGGTTACAGAAGGTAACTGTCATCGCTTTGAGAAATGACCAAAAATAACTGCATGACTAATCTTTTAGGGTTTGTTTTTACAGAACACTCCACACCTAGCAAATAAATGGGCCCGCGGAAGCACAGGGTAATTAACTGGCTGTCCAGGCTGCCTTCGTGCCAGGCAGCCCCCACCCACCCCTGGTGTCCTCCTAAGCCCATAGATAGCCACAGCAGCAGCGGTGACATGCTGGCATCAACAGTCCACCCCACAGTCACAGAAAAACAATCCTCAACAACCTGCATGGGAGGAGCCCAGCTCTCTGTGCCCAAACTCAAGCATAGTACCTAGAATCTGGATTAATAAAGATGATATTATTATTACCACCTTATACTGAACCCTTTGATGTTCTACACATGCGTTACTATATTTAGTCCTCCCTACAGTCCTGCAAAATGGGCAATAAGGTGACTTGCTCAAAGCCACACTATCAATAAGAGGTAAAAGTTCACATCCAAACCCAGGCCTATATGATTTATAGGCCTGTTACTTCTCTGATTCAGTCACACAGACTGGCTAAAAGCAATTGAACTCAAACACCATCGTGTCACCCTGTAGAATAAGCAAGTCTTCTCCACAGAAAGGCTAAGTAACCAAGTCTAAACCATTGGGTTTATGATGCCTTAATAATAAAGGATCTAGTGAAAGTGTTTTGCCTTCATGTCACATAGTCTTATTATACTGTAAATAAATCCACATTCAGTCTACCTCCTGCTCTTCCATAAACACTATTGAGTACCTGGGAAAATGTTCAGGGCACAGTCCTTAAGCATCACTGACACTGCGGCACAACTGCGGTGACTCTGTCCTTCAACCCAGCAATGCCAGTGTCGCTGAGGCAGAGGAGCCTAACGGGAAATGCTCTTCAACTCAGTTTGGTATCGTGTGTGTCAAGGTCTTCCCGAAAGTGTTAACTGTGTCGCACACTCTGTGCTAGGAGCTATGCGTGAGTTCTCATCCAGGGTTCTGTGTTCTAGTCACGTTATGAAGCCCTAGAACTGCATTCAGGGTTTTACACAGCCCACTTTGCCTATGCAGATGAACTTCCACTTAATCTTCCAAAGGCAAGCATTTTAACTTAATCCTAATGCTACTGGCTTATTAAGGTACTCTACATTTGAAGGTCTGAATATATTAAAATTCTTCTAATGATGAGTTTATATAAAAGTAATTTTTCTATTAATTTCCCAAAGGAAACTTCACATACATACTTTATAAAAACTAACACACACACTCCAATTCTCACAGTGGGGAAGGAACAAAATTTGCCGGCTATTTTTACCACGTTATTTCCTAATTGCTTGTATCTGTCCCTCACAACTAGACTGTGAGCTTGGAAGGTCCATATTTAGAATCCTCAGCAACTGGCATAGTAAACAATCAAACTGTTTGATGAGTAAATGAACAAATGAATGAATGCACACCAGAGTGACCTAGTTATACATTCATTCTGCCTCAACTTAATCTAGGTAAAAACAGAACGGGCTTCAGCTTCTATAAGTGGAAACACTACCTCATTCTCCAATCTCCATGCAAAATATAATTATATCTTTGATATTCCACCAAACTAGACCTAGGAAGTATTTTAATTAAATTCATCTGCATGACATGCAGCAAGCAAATGCTCTTAAACAAAATATCATTTTAACAGTTCTCTGATTCAGTCGCACTTTCCATCTGAGTTCCTAAACCAACGACAATTATAATCTGTGGACAAAAACATTATAAAAAAGTCATCAAGGTCCGCTAGGGCAAAACATTCCTATTCTTCAAACTGAACTACAAACCTTTGTTAATCCACATGCCTTCTCTCAGTAATACTTACAGCCATCATTCAGGGTAGGCCAAAAGAAAGAAAGCACACAAGGCTGCTTATGCCTCTTTTTTGTACAAAAATGCATTTTGTTTTTTACATTACCCGGCCCCTGTTGTCTCAAAACAGGAGCTAATGTACACCAATGTCTCAGACCTAATGGTCTGAACATACGCAGTAGTCTCACCTGACAATCACTGTACGATCCAAAAACCTACTTCCCCAACATTATGCTTCCTCAGAGAAGGCAATTTTCCTCCATAAAGGAGGTGGGAAAAGAAAGAAAGATTAGAGCAGTAAAGGAAAGAGGAAAAAAGTGGTAAAATGGTGATCGACTGAAGATTGTCTCCTTGAATCTATCCTGGTATTAAAAGGAGCCGCAGGCTTCCAGATTACATTCCTAACAGTGATCTGGCTACCAGTTATTCTGCCCAACAGCTTCAGAATGAAGACTCGGAGAACACAGCTCACAGTGGTCCAGCACAAAATGTCAACTCCAGGCCACGCTAAGGGCACGGCAAGTACCCATCAGCAACAAGCTAGACACAGCTGCTATAGGGTGCTGGGTCTATTCACGGTTTACGGCATCCAATTCCCCAAGGTGTGACCCTATTAGAAGAAAAGGCTCCTAGAAGAGCATTACCAGAGGTTACTGTAAAACCTTAGTGCTCAACAAGCATTGACCAAGCACAACTGACGTGCTGGCACTGGGCGAGGTGACAGGAAAGCTGCTGACAATCTCAGCAAGAGACTAAAGACCAGGCCAGATCTCCATCTCCAAACCACCAAAACATGCTCCCCCACTAAGATCACAGTCCAAAGAATGCCCTCCACTACTGTCTGGCCGAAAAAAAAAAAAATGTTCATTCCAGCACAGAACCTCACTTCCAAGATAGAAAACACACACACTGAACACCTGTGAAATACATGTTGTACCTTCACCTCCTTTCTTCATATGAGGAAACTAGTGCTAAAAGAAGCTAACCATGGCCGGGCATGGCAGCTCACGCCTGTAATCCTAGCACTCTGTGAGGCTGAGGCGGGCGGATCGTTTGAGCTCAGGAGTTCGAGACCAGCCTAAGCAAGAGTGAGACTCCATCTCTACTAAAAAAAAAGAAAGAAATTAGCTGGACAACTAAAAATATATACATAAAAAATTAGCCGGGCATGGTGGCACATGCCTGTAGTCCCAGCTACTCGGGAGGCTAAGGCAGTAGGATCGCTTGAGCCCAGGAGTTTAAGGTTGCTGTGAGCTAGGCTGATGCCACGGCACTCTAGCCTGGACAATGGAAAAAAAAAAAAAAAAAAAAAAGCTAACCAATTTGCCCAGAAGTACAAAGCTACCAAGTAGTAGAATCAGGTTTAAAATCCATGCGTCCGTCAATGATAAAGTTCTTAATCTGATATGCTCTTCAAAACAAATTTATTGGGACCCTAACATGTACAACCATGGAATCCTCTGCCTGCCAGGCCCTTAGCTCTCTTTCTGCCTGTTGGAATCAACCTCTGAGGTCCAGATCAAAATGCCATTTCTTTTCTCCTCCTCCCTTTCCTTGAGTTAGTATAGTGTCTGGCATTTTGTAGGTGATTAGTAAGTGTTGGCTGAGCTGAAAATATACATGTCCACCATAGGAAAATAACAGTACTTTTTTTTTTTTTGCTGAGGCATAAGCATTTACTAAAATCAATTAATTTCATTCTTACATACGTATATATACATCCAACTCCTACTATGCATAAGCAACTCAGAATCACACCATAGCTTGGCACAAGAAGTGGCAGCAGGATAATGACTTACCAGAAAACCTCTCACTGAAAATTATCAGGAAAACAAAGAATTAATGTTTTACAAGCACAATAGTTCAACCAAAATTCTGCAACATCATGACTTAATATTGGTAAAATATCTTCCTGGACATACGCCAAATTAAGAAAGATGACTATTGTCCTAAAAGATAAATATGCAAGCTAATGATATTTCATTCTGGCATGTGTTTCTGTTCTCATCCTGATACAGTAGCCACCCCTTATCCTCAGTTTCACTCTCCATGGTTTCAGTCAACCATGGTCCAAAAATATTCAATGGAAAACTCCAGAAATAAACAATTCATAGGTTTTAAGTTATGCACCATTCTGAGTATCATGAAAAAATCCTGCGCCATCCTACGCATCCCACCGGGACATGAATCATCCCATCGACCAGAGTCTCCATGCTGTTGACACTCCTGGCCATGAGTCACGCAGTAGCCGTCTGGTTATCAGATCAACTGTCATGGTATCGCAGAGCTTGTGCCCTTATTTCACTTCATAATGGTCCCAGAGCACAAGAGTAGTGATGCTGGCTCTTGAGATATGTCAAAGAGAAGCCAGAAGTACTTCCTTTAAGGTAAAGGTTCTTGACTTAAGGAAGAGAAAAATATCATATGCTGAGGTTGCTAAGATCTATGGCAAAAATAGGTCTTCTATCCATGAAATTGTAAAGAAGAAAAAAATAAATTCATGCTAGTTTTGCTATTGCACCTCAAACTGCAGAAGTTATGCCCACAGTGTGTGGTAAGTGCTTAGTTAACACGGAAAAAGTGTTAAATTTGTGGGTAGAAGATATGAACAGAGACGTATTCCGATGGATGGCAATCGAGTTCACTATTATCTTTGGTTTCTACTGGGGGTCTTGGAACATGTTTCCCAAGGATAAGGGAGGACTACAGTATTTAGACAAGTTTGTGAAGACCAACTGGTAAAATTTTGTCTATGTTGCTCTAGGAAATTTTCTAACTTTTTCACCCTGACTTGATTCCTTTCCATAAATCACCCAAAAATCAGTAAGACAGGGAAAAGAAAACTTGGAAACAGAAGACCTGCTTCTCACCAGCTATGAGGCCTTGGCAAAGTTACTTAAACCTCTCTATTAGTATCCTCTATAAAAATGAGTTTGCTGCTATTAATACTTAAATGGTTTTGTACCACTGAGATGGGTCAAAATGGTTGGCATAAACGGTACTCAGTTAATGTTAGCAGAAATGGAATTCACTTCTCTCACCTTCCGAGAAGCAGGACCTAAATTTCCTCCTTTGTAAAATAAAGGAAATGGTACCTACACATATGGGTTATGGTTAAGAATTAATAAGCTCTTGTTAGACCAGTGTCTGGCATATAACAAAGGCTGCACAAAGGTTTGTTATTAGTATCTCTCCCCTCCCCCAAACACATGATGTCACTCTACCCAAAATACAGTAAAAGAATAAAAAAGTCAACAGCCATAATTAAATAGATCAGACCCCACAGGAGAGACTACTTAGAGTAGCTGCTGTCAATAACCGAATGTACTACATCCTTATGAAGTGTAGAACAGCTAATCCTCAAATCCCAACATAATGACACAAAATCTGTGCTTATCCTACACATAAGGCTTCCATACCAAAGAGTAGTCACAGTGTTAAAAATGTAATTCACCACACTAACAAGCTAAAAAAGGAAAACCATATGGTCATCTCAGTCAGTGCAGAACAAGCATCTGATGAAATTAAACACCCCATTCATGACAAAAACCCAGCAAAGTAGGAACAGAAGGAAACCTGCTACAGGGCAGCCACAAAGCCCCTGCAGCTAACACCAGGCTCCTCTGAACAGTGAGGGGCTGAGAGGAACGAGGCTAGGGGTCCACTCTCCCTCCTCTCCTCACACTGCACAGGAGGCCTGGGGAATGCAAGACAGCAAGAGAAAACAGGCAAACGGACTGAGAAGAAAGAAGGCAAACTTGGCGTCCTCAGAAGACATGATCATCTATGTAGAAAATGCTAAGCAATCTACAGAAAAGCACCAGAACCACGAATTAGTCAGGTTAGCAGGAAGGAACTTTTGGGGGTGATGGAAGTGTTTTATATCGTGATAGTGGTGGCAACTACGTGGCTGTACATTTGTCAGAGTTCATCGAAGTATACTCTTATGGGGAATTGTACTGCATGTAAATTACACCATGATAAAACTGACCAAAAAAGGAAACACCTTACACCCCTCAACTTACAGGCTGCAGCCCTGCTGCCTCTCCGGCCCACACAAACACAGCACTGCACTGGGACCTGAAATAAGTCAAGAGGCTGTTATTTCCCCACCTCGAGGGAGACGTGCTCATCAGAAAATGTCCTTGAGAAAGACATTTTGAGTAATACAAGGGATGAAACAGCTTCCACAGGAGGCTGGATGAAAGGGATCAGGATTCCACACAGGCTGGTAAGACAACGCTTTACAAAGTGAATGTGGCCGCTACCAAGGAACACGGTGGACAAGTAAAGGGTATGTGTTTAACAAGATCCTAGAGTGTTGTCAAATATCAAGGGGTTCCCCTAAGTCTAGGCCTCTGGTGTTACAGAGTAGGAAACCGAGGCTCCAGAAAGAGGAAGTGGTTCGTCCAAGATAACATATAAGTTTCTAACAAAGACCAGAAGAAGATGAGTTTTTAAAAACAGAATATAAGGAAACACTAGGTAACTTGAATTTGTAATTTCTGTGCATAATCAATAAACTAACCCATGTGAAAGATCACTAAGCCGCCTGTCTGGTAACTAGCAGTACGCGCTGAACCCTGGATTGAAGCCCCAGCAGTCGGAGGCCAGAGCTGTGGCCCCTCCCACACACCTGCCCACAGAACCACACTCTGGACCCACAGATCAGACACAGAACGCCACCCACCTTGAACATCTTCACCTTACCCATGGCAGAATCAACCTAATCTTTCCAAAGGTATTTAAAATTCACAATGTAAAGGAAAAATGTCCTAATCCAGCCTCAAGAGTTGAGGCTCTGTTAAAACTTTTCCATTTTCACTTAGTTTTTAAAAAGCAAAAGTCAGAGGCTGGGCGCGGTGGCTCACGCCTGTAATCCTAGCTTTCTGGGAGGCCGAGGCAGGTGGATTGTTTGAGCTCAGGAGTTCAAAACCAGCCTGAGCAAGAGCGAGAGCCCGTCTCTACTAAAAATAGAAAGAAATTAATCGGACAACTAAAAATATATAGAAAAAATTAGCCGGGCATGGTGGCGCATGCCTGTAGTCCCAGCTACTCTGAAGGCTGAGGCAGAAGGATCGCTTGAGCCCAGGAGTTTGAGGTTGCTGTGAGCTAGGATGACGCCACGGCACTCTAGTCCGGGCAACACAGTGAGACTCTGTCTCAAAAAAAAAAAAAAAGCAAAAGTCAGAAAGCAACATTAACCATCAAAGCACGTACAAAAGAGGGATTTTCCCCCCTTTTTTGTTTGTTTAAAGCTTCTACCCACTTAAGCCAGAAACAGGTGTTTTCCTGGATTCTCACCCCTTCCTTGGCCCCCACAGCCAAGAGGCCAGAGACGTGCCCCTCCTGCCTGTTTCCGGCTATTCCTGCCACCCCACCCCTCGACCCTGGCCCCCCCTCAGACCTCTCCAAACCGACCACCTTCACTAGCCTCCGCCTGGTCCCGCTTACTGCCTCCCACCCTAGCTTCGGAGGGATCATTCTCACACTCAGATCCTGCCCTGTCCCGTTCACCTGAAAGCCCTCTGTTGCTCCCACCAAAACAATAAAGTCTAAGCTCTTCAGCTTAAGGCAGAAGGTTAATTAAGAAACAAGCCAGAAGCAGTCAACACATCTTCAGAAGAAAATAAATACCTTTTCTCCCACAGAGGAAAGGAGAAAGAAAAGCAAGGAAAAAAGGATTTTAACTATGCTGAGAATAAATGGTAATTCCAAATTTTAAAGGCAGGGTGTTTGGGGGAAAAAAAAGTAAATGCACTGTGTCTCTCTCATACACAACCAACCAACCACCTACACATACACACAAACAATAATGGGGATAATAGTTGCTTTTAATTTTTTAAAATTCTATCAATCTTTAATTTCCCTTTACATCTCCAGCAAAAAATCCTCCTACTTTATAGACGTTGAATTAAGAATTTTTATACAGATACTTATTGTTAAAGTAAATTAAGTTCAAGCTCTTTATATAAGTACTAATAAATTTTATTAATCGTCATAACATAAAAGGTATCAAAATACACCCCCAAAAAAACCTTTATTTGGCATTCTGCACAGCACAAGGATAACGGGCAGGAAAAAATAATACAGGCAAAGATGAGAACATGTCAGGCATCTAAGAGGATCAGCATTTTAATCTAACCCTTTGACAATATCGATGGACTTAATATATCCAGCACCTAAAATCATGATCTTTACTTCATGGCACGTGATTACCTATGAGCTTCAGCTTATGAAGATTTCCAAATCATCTTCGTCCTGTCCAACTTAAAAAGAGACTCGGGCCCACCAAGACCCTCCCTTTTTAACCAGGGAACTGGGGCCCAAGAGCAGTTAGGGTGCAGAGGACACCCCCTCGTCCCTCCCCGACCTGCCCTCCAAACCTCTCATCACTTGACAACCTTCTGGCCCAGGGTTTCTCAACCTCGGGACTAGGAACACTTGGGGCAAGATCACGTGGCGGGGGCTGTCCTGTGCACTGTATGTTCAGCAGCACCCCCAGCCCCCACCCGCTACATGCAAGAGCACCCCTTGCCCCAGCTGTCATGACCAAACACGTCTCCTGACCTTGCCAGAAGTCCCCTGGGAGGCACAACTCTCCAGGTAGAGCAGCTCTGCTCTTGCCTAATTCCACTGCCCTGCCATTCACGGGAAGGCATCACCGGTTACCCTCCAACCGAATTCTTCAGCCTCCACCCATGGCACCCCCAGCTTTCAGAGTGGCTGACACAGCTCTCACTCTGTCCCCGACCAGGGCTGCCGGCCACTCCTCCCCAGCCCCACTGCCCCATCTGAAGCCCGACTCTCTCTGCTGCGACTCTCCCTGCTGCATTTACAATTTTGCCCCCTTCACTCCCTAATGCATCTAGCTTTCCCATCAGCCTGCCAAGAGGCCTCAGGCCATACAAAACAGAACCACTGCAGGATGATTTAAACATACAGCTTCTGCTAGAATGAGCAACATCCTAACTCTGAGAGTGAAAGAACAGAGTCATGGGTAAAATCAGAGCCACCCAAAGGAAAGAGCTGACATTCCACACTCCAGGACACGTCTGCCCTGAGAGGCAAAGCCACCTTGGCTACCTCTTATAAAGGCAGCTCTAAAAGCAACTCTGTCCAGGGGCACCTGGCACCAGCTCCATTGCTGCCCCACTGGTATATAGGAAGACTGGCCATCTGTTTGGTTCAAAACGTCATCTAACTCAGTCAGGTTTAAAACTACAGGCTCCGTCTCTAATTTGATTAATTCCATCACTAGCCGCTCTGCAGCCACACACAGATCCCTGCCTAGGACACAAGAGGAAAAATTCCAGTTGGCGTGTCAGGTGAAGGCAGTGAAACACCGCATCTGGAGAAATTCGACCCATCTCGAGAGAGCAGAGAGAAGAGCCACCTCCTGCCTGCAACACGTGTCATTGGGAGTAAACGCCACACCATTCTCAAATTCCTCTCTCAACACTTCCCCAAACAGGATGTGTTCAATCAGTGAGTCATAAAAAATAGGGTATTTCTAGAAATCTACTGGAAGGAAGGTGTGGGAGAACATTTCTAAAGAGAGAGAACAAAAAGGCAACATGCAAAGCTAATCAAGCATTTGCAAGGCCAGAAGTGGGCTCCTGGCCCTGCCCTCTGGGACTGGTCCCAGAACAGCTGGCCTCCCCCACTCTGCAATCAAACTAACTAGACCCTAGAGCAAATCCATCTTCCTGCACCTTGGCTCTACCTACTTAGTCAGACCTGGGCTTTTTAACTGATCAGAGAGAGCCCAGCTTCTGGATCTACACAATGGGGACAGTTCCTATTTCCCAGATGGTGGTCAAGTCCCAGATGTCTGACCCATCCCCTCCCCTGTCCTTCAAGATGATGACAGCTTCCGAGGTGACTTCTCCCTGCTTCTGAACTCCCCACCATCATCAGGGCCTCCAGAAGACCACTTGCTGCTGTCACCTTGTGCTGGTACTACTATCTGTGTGCAGTGGCATCTCACTCCTAGCTCCAGCCCTCCCTGTGCCACAGGCTCTGGCCAAATGTTCTCCACAGTTTTCTCACTGCATTCGTAATCCTATCCCTAGGCAGTCTGCTTATTAGTGTTTCCCATTTTACAGATGAGGAAGTGCAAACTCAGAAAGCAGAGAGGCAGCACAGTGTCTTGACGAAAAGCGTGAACTCAAGAGCACCTGGGGATGAAATTCCAGCTTTGCGACTTCCTTGCTCACTGATCTGCGGAAAGGTGCTTGCTCTTTGTGTCCCACTCCTCTCTTCTTTAAATATGGGGATAAGAAGACCTACCCTCATAAGATCCTTGATCCTTAATCCTGTAAGGATTAAATACACAACAATTGTTAAGCTCTTAGTGCCTGGCACATAGTAAGTGCAATATACATATTTGTTAAATAAAAATAAGCAAACGAGCATATTTGCCCATGGCCACAAAGGTATCAATCAGTAAAACCAATATTTGAGAGCAGGTCCAGCTGGCTCCAAAGCAGATGCTATAATCATACACGGGCTGAGGTACAACATGAGCTCCTCAAGGGAACAGGCCATTTCTATCCGTCCACGGTTCCTACAAACCATACTGGTCCCAGGCCACCACCCACATTTTACAAATGTTAGTTAACAAAGTAAATCTGAACAATCTATAAAATGCTGTCTTGGCAAAGGGATTATAAATAGAACTACCAGGGACTACAAAGAAAAAAGCACAAAAAGCATGACAGCCTCTCATCAAGGTAACCCTCTAATCTGGACCTTCATTCTGAGGATGTTTATGTTTTGGAGACCTCAACACAACCGTGGCTTCTCAATTTCTTCACTATCTGATAGACTCTTCAAAGTCCCAACATAATACCAGCCTTCATTATAATTGTCACACAGACATCGATCACTATCACCAAAGCAACCCGCCAGGGTCAACCTCCCAGCACTCCTGGACGATAATTAGATGAATCGAACAGTTTCAAAGCCATATCTCTGGATCTCTCAAACGCGGAACTACTTTGGTCCCCGTAAAAGAAATAACACAGACTGGCAGCATTCTCCATTCCTAAAAGGCAGCAATTTGGAAATATAAAGGGAATCCCTCCTGAATCGAGAACTGGAGAAAAAAGAAAAATTAAAAAAAAAAAGAAGAATCCTAAGAGCCCCGGTGGCGATGGATACAAAACAAAACTGCAGCCGGGAACGTGCCTAACCTGGAGTTCCTTCCCCCCAAGGGGCAAGGCAACCCCTTCCGCACAAGGGCACATGCAAACACGTTCTTACTTTTTAAGGGACCTACACTCACTAATTCAACTTCCAAACTCTTCCCCTTTAAGAATCAAGTCCCTGTGGCCAGAAAAACAAGCTTTCAATGAACCAATAACACCACAGCTCCTGGGAACACCATGTGTCACTTCTGCAATCTAAGCTGTAGTGCTGGTGAGTTTTATTCATTTGACAAACATGTTTAAAAGCATGTATGAAGTGACAGGCACGATTCTGGATGCTGGAGATGCAACATTAAATAAGAGTCAAAAATCCTGCCCCCACCCAGCTTATGATCACCAAGCTTATGCTCTAACAGGGGGAAGGAGAGAGAGAAAATATATCAAAAATGTAACAAGTTACTTGCTATGTGAGGAGGTGCTGAGTGCTGTGGAGGACAGCAGGCCAGGGAGCTGCGGCCAGTAGCAGGAGCCGCCATCTGCACAGTGCTGAGCACAGGACTGTTGGGAAAGGGACGTGTGGAGGAGGCAAGGGAGGGGGCCATGCAGGGGATCTGAGGGGAAAGAAGACAGTTCTGGACAGAAGGAACAGCCAGCGCAAAGCTTGGAAGAAGGCCCACACTGTGTGCAGAGCAGAGCAAGGCAGAGAGTTTAGACCACAGGAGCCAGTGGAGGACCCCTCATCCAGAGGACTCTGGCCTCCACTCCGGGAAAAATGAGGGTCGAGTGGACAGACAGTAGCAAGTTAACCCCTTCAACGAATGTTCTCTAAGCACAAGGGTCAAGCAAGTCAGACCAGGTCTCTTCGCTCCCAAGGTCAGAAGCTGGCAAAGAGAAATAGGTGAACAGCTGATCGGAATACAACATGGGGCCGTCAGCTGTGAAAGGAGTATTGGGGGTGCGAAGCCACAGGGGAGCCTCTAATGCAGCCTCCGAGGAAGGAGTGCTGGGCTGAACCTACAGAACAGGTAGGGAGAGCCAGAAGAGCAGCTGACTTTACAAGCAGAGGGAAAGTGCGTGGGGACCCAGGCTGGACACCGGATACCCAATCGCCAAGCAGGCAGGCAGGCCCACTGGCTTTGGGGAAGTCTATGAGCAAGAACAGAGCCCTGTGACGGGAGGAGCAGTGGCAACAGCAGGATAGGGCTGTGGTGGCGGCCAGGTGTCTAAGCAGGCGTTAGGCAGAGCCTGGCCTCAAGGCAGCGGCAGGTGTGTGACACAAACGACGACCACTCAGCGGCATCTCACCATGCGGGAGCAGGCACCATGTCATGATGCAAACCCAAGTCTATCAAAGCCCAGGCTGTTACCACCACACCAGACACTCACTAAAACTGGGCTTGGAGTTAGAAGTGACTTGAGTAAGCCCCAGCACAGGTCCCTCCTGATCGGGGTCAGAGGACAGCTCGGGTGGGGAGTGGAGGAGGGCAGAGCCTGAAAACCAAGTGAGGAGTCAAGAGAAACTATCGCCTGTCCCTGGAGGTGACATGGTCCTGGCTATGGGAACAGAGGGAAGGATTCACACCAGCAAACCCTTCCAGCAGACAGAAATGTCAACCACTGCCTCCCCACTCCCATCCATCTCACTGGCAGGAAGAGGAAATTCCTCTTGCCCAGACTGGCGTATGAAGAAAAAGGAAGGAAATGGCCAGGGAAAGTGACCAACACAGAACCACAAACCAGCCAGCCTGCGTGGCATCTCCCCTCCAGGAAACAGGCAGGGGTTTGTGCTGCCAGGAGGCAAGAAGCTGGCCCGTCCAGTGGCATGGAACAAGCCACGCCACTCCCAGGTCACACAGAACCCCTTGGCCATGCTCAAGCACTTACTGCTGCTGAAAACATTGCTGTTCCCTAACACCACTGTTCTCATCAAATCTGGTCTGCTTGAAAGGGCTGCTCCAGTGATTAGAAAATGCAGGCATTTTCCTAGCAACCTTCCCTTAAGAGGGAAAAACTTCCCTTCTTTACACGTATCTGCCCTCACTTCCCAGCTGTGATGGAAAACAAGGACCATCCTCCTCACCAAGCAGCTCTGGATATGAAGCACCATACCCAGCATCTTGGTTTTTGGCAGAACCTAGGTCCATGTGTGGACATGGCTCTCCTTCCCTCCACCGCCTCCCATCTACCCACCAGGAACGCAGCTTGCAATCCAGTTGCAGGGCTGCCCACTGGGGAATCAGTCCCAGCACGGTTGCTTCCTGCAGGTTCCAGACACCTTTAAGGGCCTGGGCTCTCGGCTCCTGGTGCCCACTGGAGTCAGAGCTGCACTGCTCAGTGGCAGCTTGCAGTGGCAGGTGGACCACCCGCATCCCATCACTGGTCCTGTGGGTCCCCAACCAGACACTGAGCAAACGAGCCCTGTTCACTACTGAAGGTTATGACTGACTTGGTGTTACCAATAGCAACTGCCTCTGTATCTTGCCACATTTATCAAACCACATGGTAATCATTTGTTTATGTATCTGTTTACTGCCAAAGTGTGAGCTCCTGGAAATCCAGGACTCTCTCTCTGTTCACGTCAGTGAACACCCCAGTGCCTGAACGGAATAGGCAGATCTTCCATGAAGGATGCAGAAGAAGCAAAAATAATCATCTTTTCTTGCAGGAATCACGAAACTATTTTCAACCAACACCTTCCTAACCTCTTGGAGCAAGGCCGGGACCCCTCCCCACTCCACATACTCACTTCTACCCCAGCCCAGACTGACAACTGCCAGAGCCGCAGAAATCGGCAACCATGCCAGGCCCACAAATGGCCCAACACCCCTCCGATCTACGGGGAGCACGGGGGTGGGGGGCACACATCTCCAGGGCTCTGCACCTCCTTAGTGTTCTCCAAGCAGCTGTCTCCCCCTCTCAGGCTCAGGCACACTCCCCCCACCTCCCCCGCTACAGCACTCTGACTGGTCTCCTCCTGCTATCAATTATTCTCTCACTTACTCAACAAACACCCTCCACTGGTCTGCGTGCCAGGCCCCATGCCCAGCAGCTGCCTAATGCCCACTCATCCTTCCAGGTCCAGCCGAGGTTCAGGCCCCTACAGGAAACCAGCCAGTTCCATGCTGGCCACGCTGGCCCACCCTCCCTCTGGGCCTCTACCGCCAGGCCGGCGGCTCACCAGGGAAGGTGGCCGCCTCTCCTGTCTCCCCTGCAACACTCCCATACAGTGTCCAGTTCAGTAAGGGGCTGGACACACACCACTCAGGCTGGTTCATCAACAGACGGGGAAACCCTCTGTCCAAGCGCAAGGGAGTTCACAGGGTGAAGGCAACAGAGATGGGACTAATGCTCACCACTGTGGGCGCCACACACAAAATGCAGTCCAGCAGCCAGCGCTCCCAGAGCTACTGCAAAGCCCACATGGAAACGGCACAAATTGAGTGGGGTCCCCTCCAGCCCATGCCAACTGCCCTGCAACCCACTCTGTTGGCACACCCGTCTGTCTTTGAATCTGCTTGGCTTCTCTGTCCCTGAACTTAAATGTGGTGAAGGTGGGGGTGGAGGTCAGCAGGGATGCAACTTTGAACATAACTTTCCACCAAAGTGCTGCCTTCCTTGTCTCAACACCCCCAGATCTGTACTAAAACCCCTCCTCTCTGCCGAGTCATGTCTCTATCCCGATGGTCCATGTCCCACCCCCAGCCCAGGGGATTCCATATCCTAAGATGACAAGAAGGGTGCCAGGCAGCACTGACTCCAGGACACACCCAGTCTTCCACCTCTGGGCTGTAGCCCCAGGAGGGGCTTTTGGAGCTGCTGGAAATGTCACAGAAATTTGGCAAGAAATAGGACTATAAATGCACTTCACTTTGTGATGATAAAACTAAAATTTCAGTTATATGGCAATATGTAGGAACAGTGCCATTCATAATTTCTTTGTCAACTGTGCAGCATAAATTTACATATATTAGGTATCAACAGAAATAATTTGCATTTGGGTGTGCCAGTTCACAGACACATTCTGTTGTCCCTTGAGAGTCTGAGAAATCCAATGTTCCAGTGGCACCATCGTTTTTTGCCTATTTGACAGCCAGATGGAAAGAAACCATCCATTTGGATATCACACATGAACTCTGCTCAGGAGAAAGGGTAACATTCACTCTGTCAAGCACAATGAAAATACATCATGTATCAGCCACAAATGGGTTCACACCTCCTGGAGTCACCCAGTCACCCTTTCCCAAAGAAAGGGATCAAAGATCAAATATCAAAACACAGCAACCAAAAGGAATGAGGAAAAAACAGGGATTATGATTACAGACGCAAAGATTGGGTACCACTTATCATCTAAAATCCTTTTCTAAAGGATAAAACCAAGTGAGTGGGCAGGATGTAAAAAAAGAAATATACTCTGTAACTAGAATACTCACTATGACAGATGACATAAAACATATTTTTAACACTGAAGGAAGATATGATTCTCTAAAAAGGATGATTCATTCCAATGATAAATAATTCAAGATTATGACTTCCCCAAGGTTATATGGCCAAAGAGTACATTCTTATCAAACACACACCATGAATTATGCCTTATGCTAAAATTCAGAAATTCTTAAAAGCTTCTATTAAAAGATTCACCCCCATAGCATTTAAATTATAATTACACACACATTCATAATGTTATCTGGACTCTACTCTCCAATCCTGCTGTTATCTGGTTATTATGAATAAGCAGTACCTTTTCCCAGAACAGCTAATACCACTAGTATTAATAGTAACCCAGTACTATCCATGCTCTTCTGATGTAACATGCAAATATTTCTAAATAAACTGTCCTCTCTAGCCATTTCTAAAGACAGTAACACGTAACAAACAATGCACATACAACCCTTGAAATCCCTTTTTAAATAAAGAGACTGGACAAAGATGTTTCTAAGCATATAGAATCTGTGCACATGCATGCGTGCTCACAAATACTGTACTCGTACATTTTTTTAAAAACTCAAAATAATTATTATTGAGCACCTCCCAGATACTCAGCTGGTTCCGGGTAACAGAAAGATCATTCATTGGATAAGAGCTGTAAGGTCCTGTTTAAAGTCTTGGGCTGCCATCTCCTAAGTATCTTATTTTACGAAGCCAGTAAACCTCTGGGAGACTGTTTCCTCTACTATAAAATGCGCTCAAGGCCTGTCCTACCCAGACAGTGTTTTGAAAATAGCCAAGTGTAAATAAGAATAAGAGCTTATTATTTTAAAAATTAAAAATTGCTCCTGCTCTCAGGAGATCGCAGTTTGGTTTCAGGAAAGAAGGACACAAACACAGGAAACAGGTCCCCTGTGCAAAAGGTGCACTTGTTTCATAGAGACTCATAGCTGAGCAACACTTAGGGGACAGCACAAGACTCAAATGTATCAGGCACAGCCCCAAGTCCCTCCCTTCATAGAGCAGGTCCCATATGATTAGGGGTTGACGCAGCTGAGGCCAGGGCCCTAAAATATAGAAAGTGGGGATAGTGGGGGCTGCCTATGAGAAATGAAAACTTCCCAGGCACAGCAGCTGTGCTTGACGAGCAGGATTACAGATCCACTGGAGGGGATGGCATCCTCTGCCATCCCATGGCCCTGGCACAAACCGCCCCCTCTCCAGGTGCAGAAGGGACACCTGGACTGGGTCTGGGCACCGCTTCCCGCACCCTTCTGGCTGGGTGACACCTCTGACTCCAGTGACAACCATCTGTCCCAGCCTCCAGGTATGCAGGAATCTCCCCAGCAGGTGGGATAAGGGGCTGGCTCCTCACCAAGGGAGCGGCTGCCACCTCACTCCAGATCTCCAGGCTGTCTGGCCGTGGGTGAGAGCTCCCACGCTGGTGACTCTAAGCAAAGGAAGAGCACTCTGCAGGGACTGCTGACGTCTTCAGCACATGTGCAGGAGGCTCTCAGTTTTTCCAGGCTCCCTGTGACCTGTTCCCTGAGTCCCCTCTTCCAGGGCTTGAGAGGGAAGGAAGAAGTGACACAGGATAGACCTCCCACGGCAGCCAGGGAGGACCTTCAGGCAGAGGCCAGCAGCCAGAGCCAGCCACCCATCTCCCTCTTTACTAGACAGCCTGCAGCAAGCAGTAGGCTAGACTTTCTAAATTACAGAATCCCCAAGCTGGAAGATGCCTTTGAAGTTATTAAAGCTCAAGAGAGGTGGGAGGTAGACCTGGGCTGAGTCCTGCATGGCCTCAAGGAACGAGCCTGCTCCCTGCAATATGCATTTGGGTAATTACTATGCATAGGTATATACAGGTATATAATGTGCTTTATATAAACAGGTATTGAATGAATGCATGAATGGTCCATCTTTTGTTTTTAAATGGTACGTTTCTGAAAGATAGAGACAAGATTATATTTTTAAGATTTTTATCATAATGTTCACTTCTGGTAAACAGCATTATACTGCACATATATGGCCAACTGCCAGAGATCAACCTCCTGAGCCCCTCTTTGTGCACACTGGAGGAAGCATACAGGACACAACCTTCAAGGAGCTTATGCCATGACAGAACCATTGTTTCTCCTTCCCTCCAGCTCCTGGACTTCTTCCTCGCAGGAACTCTGCAGACTCCCAGGCCTGAACAAATCTGCCACAAACCAACCCACCCCAGCTGATGGCCACACACTAGAAGATGGATAGCAAATGAGTTGCCATTTAACTGTCTTGTGCTATGTCTCTTCCTTTGTATTCCTAACACCCTAATCCAGACTTCTGTAATCCCTCCCCTTGGCAGTGGCCACGGCCCCCTCTTCGTCTCCCGGCCTCTGGCCTTCCCCTCTACCCCCATCTCTCTCCCCAACCCTGCCAGATGAGTCTTCCACAAACCCAGCCCTGCTCGTGTTACCTCCCCAGCTGAAAGCCTTTGCTATTTCCCTGCAGCCTCCTGAATCAATTCCCAAATGACATTCTCAGCCCTCCATAATCCAGCTCTGACCTGTCTGTCACCTGGACTTACTCAAGAGGTACAACTGAGACCAAAGAGGAAAGGTCAAAAGTACTTGCTTTCATTGAACATAAATTCCCCAGGGAAGAAGAGGCTACTTCCACAGGTAGCAAATACCTGTCACTGAAGCAAGCAGGATGTTTATGTTCAATGAAAGGGCCAGACAGTAAATATTTTAGGCTTTTCAGGTCACATATACAGTCTTTGTTGTTTTTTTTTTACAACTCTTAAAAACTGTAAACAACATTTTGAGCTTACTTTTGTGGACTACAATTTGCTGACCTTTGCACTGACCAAACAGGAACAACTCTAAGCACCTTGAACCCAACTTGCACACTTCGATTCAAGCCCTCCTGTGTCTTCCTTTGATGAGGTTCCCATTTTAAGATGAGAGAAGCGAGGACCACACCCCCAGACCAAGGGGTGCCTATAGCCATGTGGAAGACCACCATGCTTCCCAGGTGTAGGACACTTTATGCCTCAGTGTAGACATCCCAAGTCTGTCCCAAAAATGAATTGATGAGTGGATGAACAGATGGATAGATGGATGGACAGAAGGATGGATGAATGGATAAAAAGGGGGCGAACAAAGTGAGTCAAAGAGTAACTAATTGCTTTGAGCATTCAGAGAAGAAAGTGGCTCTGACGAATGGGGAACGTTAAGGGAGGTTTTACAGAAGACAAAACATGATTAATATGTTTTTCAATGAAGAAATTAGATATTAAGTGGGATGCTTTACAGAGCAGAGATTTCGATAATTCTTAAAAGATTTTCCTGTTTATCTAATTGTTTCAAAGGATGGCATGACAACCTTGATTCTGCAAATCAAAATGAATTTACTTCCAAACATATAGCAATTCTTTTAAAGGGAAAGGTATGAAATCACAAAATCAAAAAGATTACCTGGGCCTTGACATTCAACAAGCATTTTCTGAGAACCATGTGTGCCAGGCACCCTGCTCAGATTCAAAGAGCAGTAATAATACTTACTCCCTAACCTGAGGCATAATCAGTTTGGTATAGGGGTCCCACATGAAAACTAACAACTGCAAACAGGGGGAACTCTAAATTTGGAAGCTCCCTGAACCCAAAAAGGAAGTGCCAGAGTACTCTGAGGTCAAGCAGGAAACCACACTGTCAGCACAAGTCATTCAAGAGGCTGCTTCTCTCTCCCTTTGAATGCTTAACTCATACACCTAAGGGCCTGGTCAGGCTTGTACTCACATGAGGCTGCGTGTCCCAGAAACAGATTTCTACACCATTCTGCCAAGGCCCAAACTCCAACATGAAAGACATACTAAATGTCTCGTTTGGGCCAACACTAAAGGAAGGAGCTGTTCTACATAAATTAATTTTCTCAGTGAACTCAAGCTCATCAAAATCACACAGCAAAATTCAAAAACTATTTTCATGGAAACTTTCCTAGTGGATTACATGCTTCCCAGCCCATCAAAGCAGAGGACATGTATTGTGACTATTCTTAGTGACCAACCTATACATCAAGTAACACGTTCTGCTGTAGCTTAGTTAGACCCTCTGATTACCTAGTGTAGGGGTGGCCCCAACTATTCTGAGCTAGTCTAACTCTCCTCTCTCTCCCTGGCTCCCAACAGCCTCAGCTATTGAGCACTGGGTCCCTGCTACTGTTCCTATTCACTGCATGGTCTTTCCTGGGAGCCTTAGGATAGCATGACCCTGACCTACAGAGAAACAAAATGGGCTTTATCATAGCTACTTTCTTCTTAATGGGGGTTGTTTTTTTTTTCTTCCAGGTTCTAATGCATGCCCTATGGTTGGCCAGCTTATTTAAGCTATTGTTTTTGGAAAAAACAATAACAAATTTCTGAAACATACATATGCTGACATGGCTACTCCCTAATTCAAACCAAAATCTAATAGTGTCAGAACCCTATAGCAGTTCATGGTGTATTAGGGGCAGAAATAAAGCCCTGAATGTTACACATCAGGCCTCACTGGCTTAGTGGACAGATGCTTAAAGGATCCAAGGAGGTTCATAAATTAAAAGAGCAAATAAAACAGGAGCTCTTAAGAGATTTCATATTAGCTATGACTAAAGCCAGGGGTGGGGAACCTGTGGCCTTAAGGCCATATGTGATCTTCTAGGTCCCTAAGTGTGGCCTTCTGACTGAATCCAAAGTTTACACAACAAATCCTTTTATTTTTATTAATATATTTTTACTCATCTTTTATATTTTATTTTATTTTTTAAATGAACATATTTAAAATACCAAAGAATAAAATAAGTTGCAGTGAAATACTGCTCCCAGATTGACCGGCACAATTAAAACATTAGTAAGCCATAAGGGCTAAATTGAAGGCTGCTACACTCATGATTTAGTTCTAACTTCCCCTGCCTGACTGGCGTCACTACTGCAAGAGGGTGGTTGGCGAGAGTTTATGGGGTTGAGCATGCCAGTCTGTTATCAGCTTTTGACAGCAGTGTACTGTGTTTCTGTTTGAAGTGGAATTTGTGAATAGTTGCACAGCTAGACAGTATTTTTTAATTCTGTCTGCTTAACAGCCCATGATGTCAAAGATGACCAAGAGAACAAATGCTAAAGGAAGAAAACAGATTTTTTAATGAGGATTGGGAATTGCAGTATTATCTTGTTTCTGCTAAAGATGATTTGCTTGCTTTGTGATACTGTAATATCAACATTAAAGAAATTCAATGCTCATCAGCATTATAACACTCATAAGGACCACATATATTTTAAATTAGAGGGAGAGACTTGAAAGGTTGTATTGTAGAAATTAAAAGATGAAAAGCAAAAGCAAAGACAATTCTTTATTGTTTTTTTTTTTTTTTTTGAGACAGAGTCTCACTCCATTGCCCTGAGTAGTGTCATGGCATCAGCCTAGCTCACAGCAACCTCAAACCCCTGGGCTCAAGTGATCCTCCTGCCTCGGCCTCCCGAGTAGCTGGGACTACAGGCACATACCACCACGCCTGGCTAATTTTTATATTTGTAGTACAGACGGGGTTTCACTCTTGCTCAGGCTGGTCTCAAACTCTTGAGCTAAAG
>NW_012138858.1:577888-593897 GCF_000956105.1 Propithecus coquereli
AAGGGAAGCCACTCAGTGATGTAGAAATTGTGAAAGAATACATTGTTGAAGTTGTAGGATGCTTAGATGCTGGTAACTTTTCCAAGTAAAAACAACTGCCTCTTTCAAGGGGAACCATAACTGATCAGCAGTATGAATTAGCCTTCAACTTAACAGAGCAACTTCATGCAATACTTCAAAAGGAAAATGGTATTATTCAATCGCTTTGGGCCAGGTGCAATGGCTCACACCTGTAATCCTAGCATTCTGGGAGGCTGAGGCGGGAGGACTGCCTGAGGTTAGGAGTTTGAGTCCAATTGCTTTGCATGAATCAACTGATGCTACTGATTCAGCATAGGTTTTATCCTTCATTCAGGTCCTAATAGAAGATTATCTTTGCTATGAAGAGTTACTTGCTTTGAATCGAACGCTTGCAAACAGAACATGGGGAATCTTCAACAATTTTCAATATAAATATCATGAAGTTGCACTGTATTTGGTAAATTTATTGAGTATATGTATAGATGGTACACCACCTTCCAAGACAGGAAAATATGAAGGGTTTATTGAACAGATAAAAAAAATATTAACAGATTCAGATGCTCTCATTTCGTTTCATTGTATCTTGTATCAGCAAAATGTCTGTGCTTAAAGCTACTATTTTAATAAGTGACACTTTACAACAAGTTTTAAGTATGGTTAACTATATTTGTGCAAATGCAAGGTGGCATCATCAGTTTTATAACATGCTAAAGTTGAACAATGAGGTATTCAATGTGGATTTGCGTATCATTCTAAAGCCCATTGGCTATTGCAGGAACAGGTGATAGCCAAAATTTTATCTCTGTGAGAACATAGTTAAATTTTATGAAGAAGAGAATCAGCAATGTGAATTATTGAAAGATTTCTATGGAATGCAGCACTTTTGTGTGATATGTCAAATCAAAATGATGTGAATATTTCTTTGCAAGGTTAAACTAAGTCTATATAAAATATGTGGCAGGCCGGGCGCCGTGGCTCACGCCTGTAATCCTAGCTCTCTGGGAGGCCGAGGCGGGCAGATCCTTTGAGCTTAGGAGTTCGAAACCAGCCTGAGCAAGAGCGAGATCCCGTCTCTACTAAAAATAGAAAGAAATTAATTGGACAACTAAAAATATATAGAAAAAATTAGCCGGGCATGGTGGCGCATGCCTGTAGTCCCAGCTACTCGGGAGGCTGAGGCAGGAGGATCGCTTGAGCCCAGGAGTTTGAGGTTGCTGTGAGCTAGGATGACACCATGGCACTCTAGTCCGGGCAACACAGTGAGACTCTGTCTCAAAAAAAAAAAAGATGTGGCAAAAAATCTAAGCATTTTGAAAAAAGCTATCTTTTTTCAAAAGCTATCAAAAGATACCTTTTTTCAAAACACCACTTCTTCAAAAGGAAATTTCAGATGCACATTTTCCCCAGTTAGCAAAGGTCATTGATGAGCAGGATGATATATGCAAATCTTCTGAAGAATACACAGCTGTTACAGACCTATTAATTGGAGAACACAATGAAAGGTTCACTGACTTTGAGAGTCATGACATCACAGTCAAATTAGCATTTCAGCCCCACCTAAGTTGATATCAAAAAGGCACCTAAAGAACTACAATGGAATTGACTGAGCTCTCAGTAGATGACATTTTAAAGTCATTGTTTGACGCTAAGAAGAATCCAGTTGAAATATGGAAAACTGCAGCAGAATACCCATGCATTTGGCAACACGCTTGAAGAATGCTTTATTGGTTTTCAACCACTCACTGCTGCGAATCTACATTCTCCTACCTAACCCAAATCAAGATGCCCTTAAGGTCACAAATGACTGACACCCATCCAGAGGATCAACTGAAACTGGGGACCTCCATGCTGCAACCAAATATTCAAATGCTTTCCAACAAAAAGCAGACACAACAAAGTCATTAAAAGGTTAGTTAACTTTAACAAATAATTTTCATTTTTTGAAACTGATAAGTACACCGTAGTTAGATTTTTACAAAATAATGTACATTTTTAAGTATATCTAATTGAAGTTTCTTGAATGCAGCCTTATTTCATTATAGCTAAGTTAATGTGGCTTCCTACATGAAAAAGTTCCCCACCCCTGACTAAAGCAATTTTGTTGTAAGATCAATCAAACCTCCTTTACTTTGCTCTGACCATAAAGAAGAAAACTGCATTTCAAAAATTAAGCTCCTTCCAACATTGCTATAGAAGACAATAAATCATTTTTAAAAGAGAGAATAACAAACCCAGTTTTGGAAAACTGAGGGGAGACTGGGTGGTAGGAAGGGAGACCAACTTTAAATGTTGTTACCAAAGTGGCCGCCTTCAAGTGTGACTTGAGAGATGGAGGAAGGACTCCGCCTAAAATCCCAAATTAAAGCTGCACTCTTGAGTCTCCTCTTTCAAAAGGAAAACACAGGGCCAGGGAGGGTCTGGAAACAGGCCAAGAAAAGGTCAAGAGAAAATGAAAGGGAAAAGAGGGGGAGAGGGGATGAGAATTTTAAGCTCTGGACACTGCTTGGGCTGCGGCATAAGCATTCTGGTCCCCAGGAAAGGGCAGAACCAGGAGCGTAGAGGAGGGAGAGAAGGAAGATGGAAAAGAGTGAGGAATCATTGCTTAGCCTAGAGATGATTCCTCCCTGGGCTATCCTTGCTGGCAAACAAACCCAGCAGTACCACCTCCACATCAAAAGCTTAAGACCTGGCAAGCTACAACCAAGGCAAACAAAAGCTACAGGTTCTGACAGCCCAACCACTCCAGAATGAAACACACCTCATACTTATTGCCAAAAAAGAAAAACAAACAAAACAATTTACAAGGCAAGAAGAAAACCAGGAATCTCAATAATTACCTTTTGTCAATAAGTGAATAGTCTCCCAAGGGAAACAAATCAAGGTGATGTTTATAGAAAGCAACCAAAACAAAGTATACTAACCAGCAAAAACAATGGGTTGTGAAGAGTATGCTGTTGCAGAGAACACAAAGCCTGGCTCCTACTTCACTGTAAACCTCCCAAGTGACTACCAACACTGGCCAAACGAGGCAAACATCTGAAACCCACTGGCAAATGCAAGTGACATTTCCGCTAACTTTACTCTGCAGTAAAAGACCAAGCAGGCGAACACTCTCGTTTTCTCAGTATATTCGGAGCCCAAATGAGAAGGAATAAAACAAAACAAATTAAATATAAGAAATTTCAGCTGTACATAAAAACTATTTTTAATACCAAAGTCAATCATTCAATAAAGTTATTGAGCACCTATTCTGCATAAACCATTGGGCATTTAAAGATGATTAAGGACTGATCCAGCAATCAGACAAATAGCAGTAAAAGGCACCCAGCTTATTAAAGAATAAATAAAACTATCTCTATGTGCAGATGATATCCCATATGTAGAAAATCCTAAGGAATATACATACATACACACAAAACTATAAGAGCCAACAAACAAATTCAGCAAATTTCAGGACATAAGATTAAAATACAAAAATTAATTATATTTCTATACACTAGCAATGAACAATCCAGAAATGAAATTAAGAAAACAATTCCATTCACAATAGCATCAAAAAGAAAAAAATACTTAGGAATAAATTCAACCAAAGAAGTGTTAAGACTTGTACACTGAAAACTATAAAACACTGTTGAAAGAAATTAAGACTTAAATGGAAGGTTTTAAGATGGATTGTTAAGATGTCTTCAAATTGATCTACAGATTGATTTGAACACAACCCCCATGAAAATCCCAATTGGCTTTTCTTTTTAATTGACAAGATGACATGTTGATCCTAAAATTCATATGGAAATGCAAGGGACCCAGAATAGCCACAACAATCTTGGAAAAGAAAAACAAAGTTGGAAGACTCATACTTCCTGATTTAAAAATGTACCATAAACCTACAGCAGTCAAGACTGCATGGTACTACCATAAGGACAGGCATAAAGATCAATGGAGTACAACTTACAGGCCAGAAATAAACCCATACATCAAAAATCAACTGATTTTCAAAAGGATGTCAAGAGAATGCAAGGGGGGAAAGAATATCTTTGTAAAAAATGGTGCGGGGACAACTGACATCCTCAAGCATAAGAAGGAAGTTGGACCCCCACACCTCACATCAGATCCCAAAATTAATTCAAAATGGATCAAAGACCTAAATGTAAGAGCCAAAACTATAAAATAAAAGAAAATACAGGTATAAATCTTTGTCATTTTATATTAAGCAATACTTTCTTTGATATGACACCATAAGCACAAGTAACCAAAGGAAAACTAGCTATTCTGGACTTCATCAAAATTAAAAACTTTTGTGCTTCAAAGGACACCATTAAGTGGGTGAAAAGACAATCCACAAGATGGGAGAAAATATCTGCAAATTTTATATCTGATTAGGGGCATGTCCAGAATATACAAAGTACTCTTACAACTCAATGATAAAAAGACAAATAATCCAATATAAAAAGGAGCAAAGGATTTGTATAGGTATGCCTCCAAAGAAGAGATATGAATAGCCATGGGCATATGAAATCATATTCAACATCACTGACTAACCCATCGAGGAAATACAAATCAAACCCACAATGAGATACCACTTCACACCCACAAGTGTAATCAAAAAGACAGATAATAACAAGTGTTGACAAGAATGTGGAGAAATTGGAACCCTTATACACTGCTGGTAGAAATGTAAAGTGGTGCAGCCTCTTTGGAAAACACTTTGACAGCTCCTCAAAAAGTTAAAAAGTGTTACCATATGACTTAGCAATTCCACTCCTAGGCACACACCCAAGAGAAATGAAAACATATGTCCACACAGAGACTTAAACAAGAATACTCATAGCATTATTCATAATAGCCAAAACGTTGAAACAACCCAAATGTCCATCAACTGAAGAACAGTTAAACAAAATGTGTTATATCCATAAAATAGAATATTATTTGGCCATAAAAAGGAATGAAATACAAATTCACACTACAACTTGGAAGAACCTTGAAAACATTAGACTAAATAAAAGAAGCCAGACACAAAAGGCCATATTATATGATTCCATATAAGAAATGTCCAGAATAGGCAAATCTATATAGAGACAGAAAGTAGATTAAAGATTGTCAAGGACTAGGGAAAGGGGATCAGGGAGTGACTGCTAATGGGTATGGGGTTTCTTTTTGGTGATGAAAATGTTCTGGAATTGGCTGGGTGAAGTGGCTCACACCTATAATCCTAGCACTCTGGGAGGCCGAGGCGGGCGGATTATTTGAGCCCAGGAGTTCGAGACCAGCCTGAGCAAGAGCGAGACCCTGTCTCTACTAAAAAAAAAATAGAAAGAAATTATCTGGACAACTAAAAATATATATAAAAAATTAGCCGGGCATGGTGGCGCATGCCTGTAGTCCCAGCTACTCGGGAGGCTGAGGCAGTAAGATCACTTGAGCCCAGGAGTCTGAGGTTGCTGTGAGCTAGGCTGACGCCACGGCACTCACTCTAGGCCAGGCAAAAGAGTGAGATTCTGTCTCAAAAAAAAAAATAATAATAATAATTCAACTTAAAAGTATGATTCAGCAACTATGCTAGTTATAAACTAGCTATTCCTTGCTGGTTTTTATTCCTATCATTTATTCCAGGGCCTCTTCTAATCCAATATATGTGGTACAAAGAACTATGGAATTTTCTGGTTGGGGAGGTTGGTCAGAGAGCACCAAGTCCAAACCCCTCACTTTAGAGACCAGACGGTGTAGGGTGGAGGACAAATTAGAAGTAGACTCCAGCTCTCCCAACCCCTGGCTGTGGTCTTTCCACTCCACCACACAATCAAACCTACAGGGCAAATGTGACAATCACTGCTTCGTAACAAAGCACAGCTTCCAATGGCGAGAATACTGGCTTCCCCAAAATCTAGGGAAAAGCTTATCGGAACCTTGATACAAGAAAATCAGTATTTGCTTAAAGTTCAACAGTCCACATTATTTAATGACCACAAAACCCTGTGTCCATTAACACAACCTACTTTTCACCAGAGAAGCCAAGCACAACAAAGTTATGATCAAGAAACCAAGGCATGCAGCAAAGACTGAAAAAAAATTTAAAAAATAAAAAACTGCTTCAAGGCGAGATGGATGGCAAACCACACAGCCCTACTTGTCCCGAACTTAAACCAGCAATGTACTCGATGCAACTCCAGCTCGAGGGCCAACCACCACACTAACTCCAGTGGTATCTGCGGGGAGGGAGTCTTTGAAGGTGGGGATGGAGGAGGTAAAGTTCGCTCTGACCTGTAACTTCCTGAAAAGTATGAATATAAATAGCCAAGAGAAAGAGAAAAGTGGGGAAGATGTTCAGAAAAAGTAAAGAATGGCAAGAGGCAGGTGAATGGTGTTGCAGACAGTAGTAGACACAGAAGATTAAGAGCCAGAAAGGCTAGAGTACATCTCATCCAACCCTCCATTTTACAAATGAGGCAACTGAGGCAGGACCAGTGAAGCCACCTGCTCGGTTCCAAGAGCTGGTTACTAACAGATCAGGGCTACCAGGGCAATATAGTACAAGGACTTAACATTCTCCCTCTCAAAATCTCTCCAAAGTCCCCTAACTGGAACAGGGTGCTGACTCCTCTCCGCCTTTGTCTGCCTAGACACACCACATCCATGATTCACCCTTCAGTGGCCACCTCTCAAAACACAGATTTGCTGGCAGAGGGAATTCTCTGTAGGTCTCATCACTGCCTGTGTGGCTCCGAATCCTTTACACACAGCCACGGCAGAGTTCTCAGTCCCTCGGCTCTAAAGGGACCAGATCAGTGCTTTTAACTCACTTCCTGGCACTTAAGGTCACTTAATAAACACCTCTGATGCTAAGTGCCTCCCCAGGGGTTGGAGTCTGATGGTCCTCTCCTGCCAGTCACATTCTCTCAGTCAGCAACAAAGGGGACTGGCCTGCAGAAGGTCAACAATTATCAACCTGCACTAAAGAAACCCACAGGAACACCTAAAAGGGAAGCTTCCCAGGCAACAGGGATCCCAGCAGGAGCCTGGCAGGTGGGGCAGCAAACAACCAGCAGGAGTAGGACCTGCAGACAATGGGGCTCATGGCCTCAGAACTGGGATTCCTTCTCTATCAACTGCTGGAGTGGAGCATGGGACCTGGAGTTACCTGTAGCAGTGGTCCCCAACCTTTTTGGCACCAGGGACCAGTTTCATGGAAGACAATTTTCCCATGGATGGGGAGAAGGCATGGTGGGTAGGGAGGAATGGCGGAGCTCAGGCAGTGATGCATGGCCTGGTTCCTAACAGGCCATGGACTGGTGTACCAGGGGTTGGGGACCAAAGACCTATAAGACCTGTGAGGACTGTTGTGAGGATCAAATCATCAATTTAAAACACAACACAGTCCTTAACACAGAATTAAGGCTCCAAGAAATGACAGACAGCTATTATTCTCATTATTGTTATTTTTTAAAAACCCTCTAATAAGAAACATGATTTCTTCTGAGAAGCTAGGGAAAGAGGCCTCCAAAATCCTGACTGGGTGACTAGAATCCTAAAAGACAAGAGAATTCATCATTAGAGGGAACTGTCTTCATCAACCACCCGATTTTATTGACAAAGCCATCTTCAGCATTGAGTGGAAAGATGACATCATTAGTAACACACCGTCAGCAGGGCAGGCCTCCTGCCAGGGTGTGACCAAAGCCCACGCCCCCCCAACCCGCCCCGCAAGGACGGGCAACGCAACAAAAAGGCCAAGGACAGTAAAGAGGAACAATTTCTGTGGCAAGGAGGACAGATGAGGCAGAAAGGAGGCAGAGCAGCAACAAGGATTTATCAGAAGCACCCACTCAAGAAATGCAGTAGGTACAACTTACTAAAACCAACAGCAAGAGAGAGCTCATGCTGGTCACAGAGGCATCAACACCAAGGGCCTTTTCTGGCACAGGCTCTACAGAGGCAGCCGGCTGCTAAAACCAATAGCAGACGCTGGTGTGGAAACGCTGGATTTGAAAGCTGGCTTCATCACCTCCGCGCTCTTCAAACTTGGTAAAGGGGCCTAACTTCTCTGGACCTCAATAGGGTTTTTGTAATAACCAAACGAGTTAATAATTAATATATGTAAAGAACTTACACACAATAAATGCCCAATAAATGTTAGAAAAGACAAGGGGGGGGAAACCCCAGTATCAACTGACATTGACTTCAACCATGTTCTGGATGTGCCAAACACACTCATGCGACAGTAGCATCATTTCAAATACGTAACCTCACCGAAAACAACACAGACTGCAAAGACTCCCTTAAAACTCCAAGTGGAAGGTGCCCTTGCATCTTCTATCACTTCATGATGGAGCTCACCCTACAGAGTCAAGGGCGGCATATCACATGCTAGACAAACAAGAAAGGCACAATAGAAGAGCTGGCCTGCAAAGGCCACCAGCTCAGTGTCCTCACTACACGATTTCCAATGTTCAACTCGCAGTTCTGCTGCACTCTGAGGCACACACAAGCATATGAGCTAACCCCCCAGACCAGATGAGAAGCTGCCGCGGCCTAACCCTAAAGGTGCCCCATTGATGTGAAACCACAGTGGATGGCTTGCCACACCCCCACGAGCACTTTAAACATGTTTACTACCTCATAATTCCAGAACACTGGCCTAGGGTGCAACTCTTCTCAGCTAGACTCTTAGAACCAATTCATGACAATGACGATATAGTAACTATGAAGCCTGTTTAGAGTTGTTAAACAATCCATCACTCCAAAAAACAAGTAACTAAAAAAATCTTCCCATCAAGCCTGGAATTCCTAGTTTGAATTCAGGAGGTCCACTGGAAAAAGAATTATATGTGTAATGTCATTAGCATCTAATTGAAATTTAGTATTTTCTGCAATTCTGAATTAGCAGTGATTCTAAAAAGATACATTATGATATATTAATATCACATTATAGGTATTAAAAATGTTACAATATTATTTACATTAATACTTCAAAATTAAGGTATTTATTAGACCCACTACTAAATCTTGATATTGATTGCTTTAGTGTGGCACAGATTTTGAAAATATTTTGCTAACTGAATTTCAATATACAGTCATGCAGCATATAATGATGTTTCAGTCAATAAACTGCATACGAGCAGGTGGTCCCATAAGACTATAATACTGTATTTTTATCCTACCTTTTCTATGTTTAGATATGTTTAGATATACAAATACCATTGTGTTAGAGTTGCCTACAGTATTCAGTACAGTAACATGCCATACAGGTTTGCAGCCTAAGAGCCATAGTTTATATCATACAGCCTACGTGTGAAGTAGGCTATACCATCTAGGTCTGTGTAACTACACTCTATGATGTTCACACAATGACCCATTTCTCAGACAGCACCCCCATCTTTAAGTGAGGTATGACTGTAATTGGTTTCCTTTGAAACCGTATTTTGTTCTATGCATTAAAATATTTTTCTGAAAAGAGGTACACCACCTTCATCAGAGTGTCAAAGGGACCATGGCACAAAAATGGTTAAGAGAATAAATTATAATTGCCCACAACACATGAGATTATTAAGTACTTTCTAGGGAAGGAGCTAGTCCTGCCCACTTGTACATCCCTGGCACCTGGCAGTGACATGTGACATGTGCCCAATATACATTATGAATGAAGAAACACAACCAGTCAAGTCCCTTCATCATAAAAATACATACGGCCGAAGCATTCCGCACACACAGTCCTCATAGTCCAGAACACTGTCGGCAGGATAAGAACGATCACGGTACAAAAGCACCCGGAAGGACACTAGCAATCCATTGTGAGACCACGTTACACAAGAGGGGTAAGCAAAGGAGGCAGGTTCACATCATGGAATGATATCCAGGTGAGTGCATCACCTCTTTTTAGTAGGGAAAGAGGAATGTTGGGGTAGATGAAATGAGGACCGCATCCCCAGCATCACACATGGTCAAGCAGCACCACCTGCTTTCACCTGCCTAGAGAGCAGCGGAGGCACACACAGGCAGACGCCTCTGGCCCCAGTCTGTGCAGCTATGCTTCAGTCTCGCCCTCATCCCAACGCAAGTTCTATGACCAGTCATGTCAGCAGGACGCAGCTGGCTTTGATACTAAGTAGCACCAGACAGTGCCAGCTTCACACCGGATGGTCCAGTCTTGGGGCGCCTGAATGGACTGAACTTGACTGTTACCTCCTCTGGGGCAGGAACTCTGCTCAGTTCACCTCTATACCACTAGCACACAGCAACAAAATTCTGACAGCAGGTTCTGACTGCTCCTCTTGCACAATGGAACTCAACTGGGCCACTCACCACTCCCACTGCTACCACATAGTCTGAGACCCTCTTGCCTGGATGACTGCAATAGCACCCCAATCCCCAGCTGGTCTCCCTCTTTCCTCTCATACCCTGCTAATCTGTTTTCCCTGGAACGACCACAGTGAAGTCTTTGAAAATCTAGCAGTTTCCCATTGACACCAGAACAAAATCCAAATTCCTTCCCTGAGACAGACAAACCCCCATGTGAACTGGCCTCCCCCCTCCTTCCACCCCCAGGTCTCTCCCTGGCCCACTCCTCTCTGTGCACTGGCCTTCTTCCTGTCCTGCCATGCTCCTGCCCATTCGCATCTGAGGGCCTTTTCCTAAGCTGTTCCTCCACTCCCAGATCTTCCAGGGCGGCTTCCTCTCTGCATTCCAGACTGTTCAGATGTTACTTCTGCAGAGAGGCCTTTCCTGATTTCAGTTTCCTGATCTCCAGAATCACTTTCTATCCTTGTACTATGCATAAATTTTCTTTACAGCACTTGTCACTACTTGACATTTACATTGCACAATCATCTGTTTATCAGTGATTATCAACCCTATTGGGAGGAGCCTTTAAAAAATGCCAAGGCTCCAGGCCCCACCCAAAGCAATTAAACTAGAATTTCAGGAAGTGGGGCCAGGCATCTCTATTCCACAAACGCCCTCAGCGACTCCAACGTGCAGCCACGTTCCAGGTCTAGAACAGTGCTTCTCAACTCTAACTGCAGATAACGTACCTGCACGTGCTATTAAAATGAAGATTCTGACTCGCACGTCTAGGGTGGGGATCTGAGCCTCTGCATTTCTAGCAAGCTCCCCGGTGATGCCTATACTGCTTGTGAGAGATCCAACGCAGCAGCCACGTGCACTTGAGATGCAGCTAGTGTGGCTGAGGGAGCTGAATTTTCATCTTAGGCTACTGTGTTGGACAGCACAGGTCTGGAATGTATGTGGTCCACAAAGGAAGGCACCTGTGTCTAGAAATGTGGGGTGTACAAGAATCAAGATGTCTCCAAAGTCTGGGTCTGAGCAGCCCTCCGTGGATTGGTGACTGTGAAAATCCTACTACAGAGGCCTAGTTGGCACCACCTCAGGAGTGGATAAATATTTACCTAAGGCAGGGAGGCCGGTACAGAAGACCATAATGAACCCCCTTAGTGACTACAGCATGTGGTAACCCACAGATGACTACCTTGACTTCAAGACTCAATCGCACAACATCACACACGGCCCTCCCTAACCACGGCCCCCATCCTCGCACAGCCACACCACGCTAGATGACCTTAAGACAGATCCTCACAACACTGTATTGTACTTATTTATTTACAAGAGGTCTGCTTCTCCCATTAGACTGTAGGTTGTTTTTTAAAACAAAAAAACAAAACGATATTCCTCTTGGTATTCTATTCCCACCACCGAACACACAGCTTAGCACACTGAAAGACTCAATAAATCCTAAATGAACGGCAGGGTCTGGTAGCCACAAGGATAGTATTAGTACTTTTACTGTTAATCATAAGAGAGAAATTGAATTCAGTGAGGGTGGGGGATACACATAAGAGTAGTAGATTGTTCCCCTCCTTAACTGATTCAAAATTTTTCAAATATATAAATTCAGATTTCAGAACCCAGCATAAAAGGGTACCCCATTTGACCCATAAAGGCTCACTTCCAAAGGAACTGAGCAAGAAGGTGGTGTCCTTCTGACAACGGATCCAAAGTTTGTTAATCTGGTAGGAGGGGCTGTTTTTTCAAACAAGTCACAAAGGGCTAACATTCAGAATCACATTCTTGCCTAAAAAGCACATAGGCCTGGTTCCCACTATAGCTGCTGGGAGGGGTCTGGCCCCATGGACAGCAGGACCCCTGGGAGCCTGCAGGCCCAGATGCTCACTCCACCCTCCAGTCCGAACCCTGTGCTTGTGACAGCAATGAGATTTCCAAGGTAACCAAGGACAACAGAGCAGAGAATTACGGCCCCGGAAGGAAGTAGATTAAATTTTAATACTTACGAGTCAACATCAAATTTATTTTTAAAACTACATCAATGCCAAATAAGCAAGACAGAATGGATAGTGTTATAAAGGAGGGTCTAACTAGAAACATGAATATTCCAAGTATGTATACAATTTGTCCTTATTTTGAGAATATTTCAAAGTGCCCGGAGACTCAAAGAAACCAAAAAAAAAAAAAAAGGAAAAAAACCCTCGCTTTTCAGATTTATGCCACAATTACTTATTTTTTCCATTATCTCCAAAAGCACAGGGCAGACTCCAGTTGCAGCACACTTTGCTAACTTTGCTAAAATTGTGCAAAATAAATTACTTCACCCAGAGAAAGTGGTCACCAAGTAAAAAATTTTAAACACAGCTATGCTCTCACCTGCTGCTGGGACAACAAACTGGTTAAAAAATAAGCACAGGTTAATAGGTGTGTAGTAGTTCTTCACTGGCTTACTCATTCAACCATTCAGCCATTTCCCCTACTCCCCCCTCTCCCCAGGTAAATCTCATCCTCACTCGATAGGCCCTCAGCAGGGTCGTGGATTAACTACATACTCTGGTGACCAACTGTCTGTTAGGAACTGCGCTCTGCATTATCTCATTAAACCCTAACCACAATCCTCTGAAGTAGACAGGCATTGTTACCCAGACTTTAAAGCTGAGAAAAACGAGGAAACGTTAGGCATCTCACTCAAGTTCTCACTCAAGTTCACACCACTGGCAAGTGGTGGAGTCTGAACTTGAACCCTAGTCAATCTGATGACGTAATTTAGAGAATTTAGCATTATTAAAAGTATCAGGAAGCAGCACAGTTTCTGAAAACAGAATGGAGCCAAGTTCAAATATTCCACTTACTAGCTCTGTAACCTTGAGCACACTGCTTAACCTCTCTGAGCCTCCATTTCTTCACCTATAAAGCAGGGATGAGGACTAAATACAACAGATACGAGGTTCATACTATAGCGTAGGGACCTGATAGTTACTAATATTCCGGCTACGGGTGTGCAAATCAAAACAGTACATTTCAGTTGTAAAATGATTTTTCTCAGACATAATCTACATTGGAAATAATAGGTTCCCAAAGGTTAGTGAATTTAAACTTATTTGTTTACTAATTCCATGACTCAGCTGTATGAACATAGGACCAAGGGCTTGCAAATTTTATTTCTGTTCAGTGAGTATCCTTATGGGATGATACCCACTTCATATTTCCTCTCAGTATGAAAAGTAGATGTTTGTTCAAAATCATAATATTGTGGGTATATTATTAAATTGTACATAGAACAAGCTGTGGTAATGAAACTGAACATTAAACACCACACAAAACAGCATTATTTAAAGGAATCCACACGGATTCAGAAAGTAAACAACTTTCAAATTTATAAATCCAAGTTCATACATACCATCATCATAGCATATATACTGAATTTTCTTATAATAAGATAAACCTGAAATGATTTTAATTTTCCCATTTTTGAGACGTGAACCAGTTCTTGTTCTTAGATAGCAACATGAAGCAAGCTTGCAATTTAATAAAATGACCAAATCCAGTCTCTTTTTAATCTGCTCAGTAACTGAGCTCTTGGGTAATCTCTTGCATAGCACACAAAAAGAGCTTTGGAACTATACACTGTAAACTAAAATTAATCAGAGAAAGGCTATGCCAATTTTAATAGCAATTTCTATTTGCCTGGCTTTCCAACATCTGCCAGTGTTAGTAATATTTAACTGACAGACTGCAGTGGGGAAAAGCAACAGAACTTTAAACACAATCAAGCTTTTTTTTTTTTTTTAAGACATCGTGTACAAAGCTCCCTTCCCTTAAGAAATATTCAGCTACCTTTTTGGTTACAACCATTCTACAAACATTATTAAGGGTGTAGTTTCAAAACATTGTGAATATTTCCCTCCTGCTTTTAAATTGGCACTTTGGAAAAAACTTCATACCCGGATCTGCCTCATTTGAAGGTTTCATTTTTAAGCCTTGCTGTTAAAAGTAGAATTAAGTGATCTGGGGTTCACTCAGCTCACTACAAAAGATTCACATGCAGCCCTTTTCTGCAAAAAAGAGAGAGAAGGAAGGAGACAGGAAGGATACCTGGCTGCACTTACCATTCAGAATTCTGAATCTGTTACTTTTGATTTAGTCTATTATTGACTGTTTATGTCTACAAAGAAAAAAATTTTTCCATTAAGGAAAAACACTCTAGACTTTTTCCCCCAAGCAATTCCTAACAGCAGAAGCTTTGTTCCAACGGACCAAAAAAAAAAAAAACAAAATTAAGGACACTGCTTAATTTAAAGCTCTTTGGTGGCTTCCCCTCACTCACTCTAGCCCAGGCATTTCTTTCTATTAATAAAATACCTACAATACCCAATTTTAAAATTGTAACTTGACATTCTGGCCAAGAGGCATTTTAATCACCGATTCACAATTGCCACACGTGTGGCTTGTAAACCGGTTACCTATTATGAGCCAAGCAGAGTGCTAAACCCTTGACTCACAAAGTCGCTGATCCTGAAAAGGATGCATTACTAATCCCGTTTAGTAGACAAGGGAAATGAGGACCGAGGTGAGGATCTGCCCCAAACCACAGCCAACGGGGGCCCCTGTCCCTCCTGGCGCTGCAAGGTGCTTTAATTTTCATCCTAAGCTTCTTTCTTCATTCCTAAGTGTTCCCTCTCCCCAGGATCTGGAGAGCTTACTGGTTAGCAGCTAGGCATGATGACTTTGCACCTTGAAAGCACTTTACTAAAATTAGGCCTTTTCCAGGTTGAGGGGGAAGGGAGGGATTCAGGGTTCAAGCAGGTAAGGCACAGGTAACTGGGGAGCGGCTATTCAAGGCCCTTTGGACCTAAAAGCGCCGATTCTCCACACACCTTGCCTGCACTCCTCTCTCCGGTGACTGTGGGGAATGCGGCCAGGCCTCCCTGACTAAGGTGGGCACACCTTCCCAGGCAGCGCGGGATCCCCTGGACGGACAAGAGGGTCGCGCAGTGCGGGGGCTCCGGGGCTGCAGCGGGGTCTCAGAGCACACAGCTCCCCCGCCGAGCCACTTCTAGAACAAGTTGGGGAGGTGGGCGCCGGGGAGCAAAGATCCCCGGCCGCGGCGGGCGCAGGGGAACCCCGCTCGCCAACGACCCCGACGACTCTCCAGCCAAAGTTGGTCCAGCTGGCGGGGGGAAGGACCCGGCCGGGGAAGCCCGCGAGGGAAATGAGGGCGAGAGGGAGGGTCTTAAAAAGGCCCAAGGTGGCCATCAACCATCTCCTCGGAGCCACCTACACGGGAACAAAGGGCTTCTGTTTCGGGCAGGGCTGGCCCGGCCGCGTCCGGCTTTGGAGGAAAAGAAACTTTTCCCGGGATGCGGATGCGGGAGCGCGGGCAGGGGGCGCGGGCCGCCGCGGGCTGGGAGCCGGTCCGGGGGCGCGGCGCCGCAATACCTGCGGCTGCAGCCGCCCGCCGCCGCCGCCGCCGCTCACCTCCTCGATGGCCGCCACCGTGTTCCGGCACTGGGCCGTGCGGGTGGTGAAGCTGGAGGCCGTGGGCGCCTTGTAGTCCTCATGGGTCTCGGCCACGAATTCCGACACGGAGATCTGGTCCGGCATCGCCTCAGCGCGCGGGCGGCCGGCCGCGGGGGAGCCGCCGCCTCAGCCGCCGCCGCGGGCTCCGCTCGCCACCCGGACGCCGCCGCCGCCG
>NW_012138858.1:594222-625783 GCF_000956105.1 Propithecus coquereli
AATGGGCGCGCTCGCCGCCGCCGCGCCGCCGGGAAGCGGAGCCTGCAGGAAGGAGGGCGGCGCGCGCTCCGGCCCCCGAGCCGCTCCTGGCCGCCGCGCGCCGCATTGTCTCGGCGTTCGGGGCCCCGCGCGGCGCGCTGGGATTCGAGGGCGCGCCCCCCGGGCCGGCCGGCCGGCCGCGCACCGACCCTCCCCTGGCCGGCCCGAGGCCCGGTGTCTGCGAGGCCACGTGCAGGGTGCGCTCGGACACTTCGGCCCGAGCCAGAGTCCAGCCCTGTGCGTGCCAACCTCACCCCTGGCGTGGAACCCTCTGGGTTCCCCACCTAAACCGCAGGCCAGGCCGGGCCCGCGAGGAAACAGCGTGAGGAGCGCGCCCCCTACAGGAGGATGCACTCCGCCCGGGGACACACCCCGCGGCGAGTCCCTTGCACCCTCCTGGGACTCCCGGGATTCTGTCACGATTACAAGAAGTGACCTTATAGTGAGAGTCTGTCTGCTTTACGTATAGTCATTTAATCCTCACAACCTTAGGAGGCAGAGAAAGAGGTGGGTACTTATTTTATATAGAAGACAATTTGCCCAGGAGCACAAGGTCAATGGCCGAATGCGGATTCAAACCCATGTCCCTTGACTTAAAAGTCGGAGCACTTCAGAGTGCTTACGGACCCCCTCGTAAATGCCAGTCGTGTTTCCTAAATTTGTACAGTTAGAGCTATTCTCAGTTAGTTGGAAATAGTTTTAGGGTACTAGGCCACGGCCCAACCTAAGGTTACTAAACACACTGAAGTGGTATTCCTGTAGGAAACCGAGGCAGTATGTGAGGAGGAGGAGCTTTTTCATTATGATTTCAGAGAGAACGTGCAACAACCGGCCAGTCTCATACATAACTGGTCCAGTAAAGAGTTCGTACAGATTTTTATTTACAGCTCTTAAGGAAATTCTCATAGTTATATTTAAAAATCCAGAAGCTCTGAAGACACTCCCAAATAAAATCACACCCTATAACTCTACACCAGGCATGTGGCATGGTTTCTGTAGCTGCCAGCAATAAAACCAAGAAAAACTTTACAAAAACCTTTTGTGCATCTGAAAAGGAGGAAGTGTGAGAGACATTGGAAATTCAATATGTCAGACAAAGCAGTCTCCTGACGCTGCAGGACAGTGGACCAGTCAAACAACCTTTTTTAAGCTCCCAAGTAAGAATTTGCTATATGAGGTGGCTGGCAGCTTGGGTCAGACATTATGTATGGCCTTTGGTATTTTAGTAGCACTGCATGTGAAATTTAACGTTCTAAAATAGCTATATTAGTGGGTAGCTTTCATCATTGCACTAGGCAACAAGTTACAATTTAAAAACTGTACTTATCTGCTTCTTTCTTACCTTTATGTTTTTTCACCCTTTTGACGTCTTTGGGTATTCCCTCTATTTGCCACCTTCTACAATTCAAGTTCTGTATATGTTATTTATATTAACACATCCTCTCCTATACCAGGCAGATCCTGTTCCCTGCTACCTAGTTTTCCAGCTACCATCTTTTTATTCTTTAATGTGGGAGAGAATCTTGGATAACTTTTCAAGTCTTGATTTGTGGAAGGCTAGTCTCTTTGAGGCTATGAGGGATTGAAGAAGACAAAGTAGTATTTTTCCTTGGCATCTAGTACAGCATTAATCAGACTAATCAAGACTTCTCTATAAGGACAAAGTTGAGCTTGGTTTTCTTCTCTGTTGTCTCTTTATATGCAACTCCTGTTCTTGTTTCTTGTAGCTTAATATAATTTTGCAGGTGTAGGAACCTTTAGTAGCCTCAAAAAATAAATTGCAAAGCTGCATTGCATTGTGCAAGTAGATTAGAAGACTGGTCGTAAACAAATAAACAAGTAGTTACCAAGTTCATTGGTGGCCTAAAGAAGACATCAGAATGTTAGAACCCTAAAGCAATTTATTCCTCCCTCATCCCTTAAAAATCAAATTTGTCCATTGCAAAAGCCTGGAATTAAAGCAAGACCAGAACAAAACATAGCTAATGCCTCTCTGAGGTTATTATAACAAGAATGAGTAGCGTCCAACAAATAACAATAAAATTAAAGTTGAACATGGCTCAAGAAAACATTATACACACACATTTTTTTTTAACACATCAAGAGAAGAAGAGAATGCTGATGATGTCATTATAGGCCTATACTCCCTTTTCCAGAATTGTTGAATCTAAAAAGCCCTGAAAAGCTAGTTTTAAAAATAATTCTTGGTGGTAAAATTTACTGGAAATGAACTGACATGTGGCTATGTATAGTCCTGTTTATCCCACATCATATGAATATTTATTTTGCTGTAAAATATAAATGTGCTTGATTATGGAGTGTCGCCCCAGACCACACTGGGGACGATTCAGAATATATACTATATGCCATGTGTTACCTTTCTAAGATCTGAAAAATTCTGAATCTACACATATCTGGCCTTACGGCTTTCAGATAAGAGACTATTGTAGGCTTACATTATTAATATTTTAAGAAAAGAGAAAGGAGGAGGAGGAGGAAGAGGAGGAGGAGAAAGAAAACATGGTATTGCAGACATCATTTCCAGAGAAGAAAGAAACTCTTAAAAATGAAATTTTCAGCAGCCCACTGAGATTGGCCAACAGCCCATTTTCCAAAGGAATTTTCTGCCTCCAGTAGTTCACAAGAACCTGAGATTTTTTTCACTCTCAGATCAAGGTGTAAAATATGTTCTTAACTCTGAAATTTGCTTGAGGGTTGGCTGGTTTACACAAGACTTGCCCAGTTTACTTGCTATTAACTTATAAATGATTACTCTTGGAAAGGGCAAATCTGTGCTTTAAAAGAACTATGGTATGGTAAACAGTATGATACAAAGAAACAAAATCAAAACACCCTAGTGATGTCAGCATGTAAGCATAACTGAAAGTTTCTTTTCCACAGCTTAACACTGCTCTCCCAAAAATAGTGTTGCCAAAGGGACCCATTTATCCCCAAAGTGAGAGCAAGTTAAATACACTTACCACAGTTATCTCGCCTTAGCACACTGGGGACAAAATTAGCACTAAGAAACTATTTTGCAAATGAAAACTTAGCTTTTGGTAATAGCATTGCTTCTCTATAATAGGTAAATTAACCTCTTTGGACTTCAGTCAACTCATTTGTGGAATGAGAGAAGATTAGACTAGCTAATTTCTAAGGCACCTCCCTACTCTGGTATTCATGATTCCGTTTTCTACGTTTTATGTTAGTTTGGACACAAGAGAGAAAATGCTCCAAGAGCTATTTTACTGCTGAGACTCTAATCATTGGTCCTAGACCTTTGAGAATGAGCGTGTTTTGGATGACTTTTACAGCTAATTTTTGAGAACATGGTCATTTTGTTATGATTGTACATTTAGATGACAAGCAAATTTATTCATCACTAATTTTACAGAATGATATTTGAGGTCTGTTCATTTTTTGTTTTAAAAATAAGTTTCTATAGATGACATTCTCATTCTCATAGAACTGCAAGAGACAGTTCTAGATAAATGAGTTATAATCAGTATATGCTGTCATCAACTCATGCTGACTCCAGAGAGCTGATTCTTAAATATTCTGGAGATTTGCGAATTACTGATTGTATCTCTATGGTAGAAATATTATATGATGGTATGCTCGTGACCATCTCTCCCAATCCACATTCTGGTAGCTTCACACTTTCCATTGGTAGGAGTATTTATACCAGGAAAATTGGCAAATCATAAAAATCAAGGCCTGATTTATTTTGTTGTTTGTCTAACTAAATAAACTTAATAAAGTTATAGAGAAAATGTTAATAATGCCGATTAAACTTAGAAGTATGTCATGCCTGTAGCTATTACATTGTGAATAGTAAAAATTTTTGAGGAAATATCCTCCCAATAGTTCCAAACTATTACATGATTCAGCAAAGAGGTCACTCATGTCATTGACAGATGAATGAGGTTATGGCATACATCTTTACTGTTTCACTTTTGTCTTTTTTTTTATTTAAAATAGTTATTTTTCTTTTCTTTTTTCCCCTTGTGCTGTTAAAGGGGACACTTTTGTCTTACTAACATAAACAAAAATGTCAACTAATAGTCATGTAGGAACTACATTCATTTACCAGTGACATGGGTAACTTCTTTGCTGAATTAGGCAATAATCAAGCATTTATTTACAGTCTTGTCAAATCATGGCTGAATTTGCAGACACAGGTTGGCTATGGCTGCAAGCATTTGGCAAAAATAATGACAGCATTCTGTGAGAATCAACTAGCTGTATGGAATTTAATAAGGAGTAGTGTGTAATTTACAATTACGTATAAATTATGTGCTATGCATCTTTTAAATCTGCAAAAATTAAAATAAACTCATGCGTGCACACATACATGTTTTTCAGAGAGCAGATTGTTAAACATTTACCAGCTCACTTCTGAATGTAATTGTATTGTCCCTGCCAAGAGGCAGGGCACTGGACCTTCCAACTCTGAGTCACGCTTATGGAATTAAACACATATAGGATAAAACCTCAATAAATTGGACTATATGAGTAAAGGCAACTTGTGTTAATAAAAATTGTTTGTCTTGGAGTAATTAAGAAAATGCCATGTGTTGTTTTCAAATACTTAGAACAACACAACCAAGTGCCAACAAAGGGTGTGGCTTGTTTTAATGAAAAAGGGAAAAAAAATTTAATTAGCACTCTGTATGTAAATAGGTTTTGCTAAAGCTTTCAAAGAGTGCTTGCAATAATCTATTCATTCTTAGGTTTTGTAGTCCCCCCTCTTAGGTGGCAGAGCAGTCCACTTGTGCTTACCTGCATACGTTCTCCCTGGGCTGAAGAATGTCCAGTGGTTTCCTTTTGGCCACTGGATGAGGTTTAAACTCCTTAGCCATACCCTTTTCCCCAGCTTCCTCTACTATTACCCTTTCCCAACTGTGCTTTGACCCAGGGGTTGGAAGACTGTGGCCCAGGGGCCAGATACAGACCACAGCCTGTTTTTGTAGTGTCCTTGAGCTAAGAGTGGTTTTAACATTTTTTAATGGTTGGAGAAAATCAAAAGAAGAATAATATTTCATGACACGTGAAAATTACATGGAACTCAAATTTGAGTGGTCATCAAGTTTTATTGGCACTTACTACACTGTTCGTTTTACCTCTTAGCAGCATGGGCTGGGTTGAATAGTTTAGACAGACATCAAATGGCCCACATGCCTGAAATATTTGCCCTGCTATCTGGCTTTTGTAGAAAAAGTTTGCCAGCTCCGCTCGAACCACACCAAGCTTGCCGTTTTTCCCAACTCACAGCGCCCTTTCGAACTATTAAGTTGAATGCACTTCTCCCTGCCCGGCATTTGTTTCCCACAGGACAGGTTCTTTCTTATCGTTCACTGAGTCCATTACAGATCTCCCCAGCCATGAGCCCCCCCACACCGACACTTCTGCCTGGGGCATCTTCCTTTTGTCCCTCTAACAAACTTCCCACCATCTTTTAAGATCAAACCCAAATCTCCCCTCTAGGACATCTCTTTTGAACACTCTGGGCAGAACCACCATCTCCTCTCTGCTTCCCTAGTGCTTTACACGTAGCTTAGTGCTGTTGTGAGGGATGGGGTGAAGCACCCTGCCCAGTGCTCAGCCCGCTGTGTAGAGCTCCCTTCCCCCCTCCCCTGCACACCACACCCTTTCTCTTCTCATTGGCCTGTGAAGTAATTGTTTCCGCCAAATTATGAGTCAGACGAGACGGGAGCACTCATCCTATTGCGCTGATAAGTCTCAGCTCACCCCGCAAATGGAATGCTTAGGTTCCCCCAAAGCACTGCGTGCTTTCATTATAGAAATTTTCACATTAGATCATGACTAGAACATTTGTTTTCTCTTCTCACTGCTGTCCCTAGACTAGGCTCCTGGGAGAAGGGGAGGTGTTTTATTTATCTTTGTATGTCTAGCTCCAAAACAGGGCAGGCACACAGTAGGTGCTCCATAAATGTTCGTAGAGATGAATTGCATGGAGGTGCTTACCTTTCAGCAACAAGATGAGAGAAGATATATTAATTCAACGTTAGGAAAAGCCATTGGTTTGAGATATACTAAGGCATGGTGGTATTTTCCCCCATGATGGGGTCTTCTCTGTCCACTCAAGTATTGTGGTAAAGATACATTTATAGAGAGAATTCAAGCAGTGCTTGGGAAGGGCAATGGTGATTGGACTGGGTCACCTCACCCCATTAGAGACTGAAATATCTAAGTCTTTCTCCCTCTACGTCGGGGGCCTTAGTTTGGCTCCTGTTTCAACATGGTGGTGACGTGATGCTGTCACATGTGAGCTAAGGAGCACCTGTCCCCTCAACTCTTGCTGCTCAAAGTGTGGTCCCTGGGTCAGAGGCACCAGCATCACCTGGGAGCTACTGAATCAGAGTCTGCACTTGACAAGATCCTCAGGTAATAAGATCAAGAAGCATTTTTCCAATGTACATAAAGGATACACCGTAAGTAAGGACTTGGTTTTCCCATCATGTCAGAAGCCCAGTATGCCAAATTATGTAAACTATACTGTACTGATGGGTCTCGATAAAACCGAAAGGGTTAAAGTTTTTCCTAATGCTAAGATTTATGGAAGTTTCTTTCATTTCTGAAATGCCACGCTATAATATAGTCTGTCTAGTTGCTGCTATACTATAATGCTCTTTAATTCAACTAATATTTACTAAATACCTAGTATATGCCAAGGACTGTCCCCAAAACCAGGATGTGTCAGTGAAGAAGCCAGAGAAGGTTGCTGGTGTCATAGAACTTAGATGCTAGCAGGGGAAGGCAGATAGTAAGTGCACAAATAAAATAATTTCACCTAAGTCCTATTGAAAGCAATGAAACAGAATGATGTAATTCAGAATATCCAGGGTGGGGTGAGAGTAGCTACATTAGAGAGGGCGATCAGGAAGGCTTCCTGAAGGAAGTGACATTTGAGCTGAGGCCAGAATGAGGAGGAACAGCTAAGCATAAATCAGAGAGGAGAATATTTCAAAGGAACAGCAAATGCAAAGTCCCTCAAGCTGGAATTAAGTAGACTTTGCAAGAAAGAAGGCTAGAGCACCGGCAGTATTGTGATCAAGGGATAGAGAGTATGAGCTGATGCTGGACAGGAGGACAGGCCCGAAATCATGCTGGGCCTGGAACTCTTTGTGGGTGTGGTTTTCTTATGAGCAGCGGGCTGGCATGATTTGCTTTATACTCAAAAAAGATCACATTGGCCATTCCTGGAGACATTATCATAGAAGGGCAAGTGTAGAAGCAAAGCAGGTGAGTAAAATGCTAATTAGTAATAGAAAATTGGACTCCGAAAATAAAAACATTTGTCCTCCAAAGGACAGATACATCAAGAAAGTGAAGAAACCCCACAGATGCTAAGGACATATTTGTAAGTAAGATAGGTGATAAGGGATTCATATCTAGAATATTTAAAGAACCCTTACAACTCAGTAATAAAAAGACAACCCAGTTAATAAATGGGCAAAGGATCCAAATAGACTTCTGGATATACGAAGAAGACATACAACTCACCACAGGCAAATGAAAAGATGCTCAACACCATTAGCCGTCGGGGAAAGGCAAAGTAAAGCCACGATGTGATACCACTTCATGCCCACTAGGCTGGCTAGCATGAAAAAGACAGCAACGAGTGTTGGTGAAGATGTGGAGAGACCGGAACCCTCCCACTGCCGGTGGGAATGTCAGGTAAATGCAGCCACTTTAGGAAACAGTCTGGCAGTTCCTCAAAAGTTTAAACATACAATTATCATAAGACTTAGCAATTTCACTCCCAGATATATGCCAAGAGAAAGGAGCACACATGTTCCCACAAGAACTTATTCACAAATGTTAATAGCATTATTCACAACAGCCAAAAAGTGGAAACAGCTCAAATGTCCGTGAACTGATAAATGGATAAATAAGATGTGGTATAGCCATACGATACGTTTTAGTTTTCCAAGGCTTCTGTAACAAACCATCATAAACTGAGTGGCTTAAACAACATGAATTTATTGTCTCCCAGTTCTAGATTCCAGAAGTCAGAGATCAGGTGTCAGCGAGGTTGGTTCCTTCTGAGACTGTACGAAAGGGTCTGTTCCAGCCTCGTTGCTAGCTTCTGTTGGTTCGCTGGCCGTCTTTGGGGCTCTTGGCTGTAGACTCATCACGCTGATCTCTGCTTCCGTCTTCACATGGCATTCTTGTGTGTGTGTGTGTCTGTGTCCAGCTTTCCCTTTTTTATATTGGATTAGGGACTCACCCCACTCCAGTGTGACCTCATCTTAATTAATTACATCTGCAATGACCCTGTTTCCAAATAAAGTCACATTCTGAGGTACTGGGCGTTGGGATTTCAACATATTAGTTTGGGTGGGGGGCAAAAATCAACCCATAAAATAATGGAATATTATTCGGCTGTAAAAAGGAATGCAGTGGCTCACGCCTGTAATCCTAGCTCTCTGGGAGGCTGAGGCAGGAGGATCACTTGAGGGCAGGAATTTGAGACCAGCCTGAGCAAGAGTGAGATCCCATCTCTACTAAAAATAGAAAAAATTACCTGGCCAACTAAAAATAAAAATGAAAAATTAGCCAGGTGTGGTAGTGAGCACTTGCAGTCCCAGCTACTTGGGAGGCTGAGGCAGGAGGATTGCTTGAGTCTGGGAGTTTCACATCAGCTAGGATGATGCCACCGCACTCTAGCTAGAGCAACAGAACAAGACTCTCTCTCCAAAAAAACAAAAGGAACATAGTACTGATGCATGCCGAAACATGAACAAACCTTGAAAACTGTATTAAGTAAAAGAAGCCAATCATGAAAGACCACATATTGTATGGTTCCATTCATATGAAAGGCCCAGACTGGGCAAGGCTGTAGAGACAAAGTAAATTAGTGGTTGCTTGGGGCCAGTAAGGGAATGGGGGAACAAAAGGGTGATAGTTAAAGGGATGGGGCTTCTCTTTTGGGTGATGAAAATCCTCTAAAATTGATTGTGGTGATAGCTGCACAACTCTATGAATATACTAAGAATGATTTAGTTGTACACTTTAAATGGTGGAATTCTATGATATATGAATTATATCTCAGTAAAGCTGCTACAAGGAAGAAAACCCATGAATTAGTGGTATAAAAATGTTAAAGACTTAGTATAGATTTACAGGGTTTAGAGCCCAAAGTTCAAATCATGGCCCTGCAACCTTCTCTGACCTTGAGTGAGTTACTCTGAGAGGCTTAGCTTCTTCATTGGAAAGGTGGAATGAGGAGAGAAAGGTACTATCACATATTCTAGCAGGGTTGATACAAGAATTAGAGATTATCTAAATAAAATACCTGACACATAGTAGTTGCTCAATAAAATATATTATTAATCATATGTTTTCTATCCCATCCTTGAAAACCTAGTGTGATTCTATAACAGATAAATCTTCCTTTGGTCATTTTTTTAAAAAAATGGTCAAATAAGTCCTTGTTAATCTCTCAGGAAGCAAACTCCCAAAACGGAACTAAAACATAGAAGAAAAACATATTCCCTCACATTATTCGTGCCACCAGAGGACCCAACTCTCTGCTGTTTCTCTGCCTCTGACGTCTCTTGCCCTGACTTCTGTTTTTATTCCTCGAGCTGGTAATTGAAGCTGTCAGAGCAGCCTCATGCTGGTCAGTATTCCGTTGATGAATTCCAGCTGGGACTAAAGAGCGTGTTGCTGACTTGGAGAGAGAGAGGGGAGGCCCTCAGGAAGAGCCTGCACCCCGAGGCAGCATCCAGGCGGTTTGGTTATCGAATCTGTGTCCGGGAAAGTCTTCGGCCCATCCAGTTAAGGCCCTGGCCTGAGGAGTGGAGCAGCTACAGAAAGCTGCCTTGAGGATAAGCCACTGAGATGAAGTTAGGATACGCTGCGATTCCTCTCACAGGGCTGAGCATTTCCTGATGCATTTAAGAGAAAATTGGAATCAACTATTGTTCTGGCTGTAGGTCTCTTAGGAAAGTCCAGCTGGTCATCTCCATCACAAAGCCAGGAGCCCTAAAGTCAGATAATATAAAGGGATCCGGTTCAAAGCAAGTCGGCCAATATTCACGGATGATGTACCGTGTGCCAGGCACTGTGCTGGACTCTGGGAACACAGATGAGGGTGACAGAGGTGCTCGGCCCTCATGCCACCCCACGAGAGGGGAGCGCAGAAGCAAAGGAGGTGCTCTGAGAGGTGTTCTTCGGCCATAGAACAGGGCCCAGGGTGGCACAGAGACAGACGCCCTGAGCTAAATGGGATATCTGCTACTTGCTGCCATCATGGGCTGGGTATCAAGGGCCTCTACAACCTCTCCCCAGATAGATTTTCTTCTAACTCTCTAGACTGTCTAATTTATTTCATCCTGTCGCCAAGTCCCCGAATAGGTCCTGTCCAAGCAGTCCTGTCATCACGACGCCATCTGAACAGCAGCAGCCTCGTTTAGAACGTACCGTTCAAGGACGATCTTCTTGTGAACTCTGAATGCCCCACCTCTCAAGCCTGCTCTGCGTGGCTCTTTCTCCCCCCACTCCAGAGCCTTCCTCGCTGCTGTCCTCATGCCCAGCACAGGTCCCTGCAGTCACACTGGCCAGTGTCATTGCTTGCCTGCTGGGGGTGTGGTGGCACCCCCTCCACCGGTGCCTCTAGGCTCAGAGGCACTGCTGACACTTGCCTAATCATGAGGATTTCCAGGAACCCTTTTAAAAGCCTAGATTCCCGAAGGCCCTACCGCAGGCCTACTGCATCAGTCTTCAGGGCAGGAGCCTGGAAATCTGTATTTTTAAATGTGCTGAGGAGATTTTACATAAAGCAAGTTTATGAAGCCTTATCTATCTTTTTAGAGGAGAAACTCAAACCCAAGGATTTTGGATTTCTTTGCAAGGGTATGAATGTGTGGGGCAAGTCTAGAGGTGAATGAGTTTATGAGAGTTTGTAAGTGAGTTTATCCCTTCTGTAGAACTCAGACTCTTTCAAGTCTCTGGGGAACCACTGACAAACCCACGGTCGAGAGCAGAAATGTCCCGAGGGATCTGAAAGTGCCGAACGTTAATTCTGAAAGTGCTTGCTTAACTGCCACCCAGAGAGTGGTTGGTCGGCCCGTAGGATTTGGCGCTGTGGACACTTTTCTGACTCTAAGCAGAAGTAATAATCCTTAGTCATATAAGAGACCCAGTCACGGCTCGAAACAGAGACTTCATTTTCTCAGTTCTGCGGAATTCCCAGGGTCTGCGAGACTGTACGTGTGGCTCTTTGCCAAGGGTTTAGGAGCTGTTTTCTAAGGTCTTTTAACTCAGTTAAAAGTTGGGGCGCAGTGTCCAGTGAACTGCTTTGGGCAGCCCAGGGGTCAGATATCAGACCGTGAGCCCCCTCGGGATTTGGAGCCAGGCCCTCTTCCTCCCAGGGTTCCTTTTTCTGTTGGTGTTTTTAAAGCAGGGTTACACCCTGGTTACGTTTGCTCCAGCGTCCCTTCCTTCCTCTCCCGGACTCTCCCACTCTGCCCGAGGTTCTCGGCCAAAGCTGACCTCACTGGCCGACTCTGCATTGCATTTTGGTGAGTCCCACTTGCCAGCGCCAAGAAGTGAGCCGTGCAGTGTGTTCAGGCCCTGCTCAAACTTTCCATGTGGCTCGGAGCACAGCCACTCTGGGCTGGGCTTCCAGTCTGCGCTAGGGTTCTCTCCCGAACCCGCTACTGGGCAGAGCCCAGAATGTGGCAGGAGGGCCCCTGGCCGGGCCAGACCCATGGAAACGGCCGGTCGGGCACCCGGGGTCAGTCTGAGTGTGCTGGGGTCGAAGCACAGCAGAGCAGTAAGGAGGGATTGGGGGCAGGATTGCCAGCGATCAATGCCTCCTTTGTGCCCTGCTCCCGAATGTGACGCAGCAATCCAGCCTGGAGCTCGCAGAAGCAAAGAGCACTCCTTGCAGATGCCTCCTCACCACCCTGATCAGGTCGAAAGCTGCTTGATACTGTAATAGGATAGGATCGGTGCCCTTGGTTGAGAGGGTCTCAGAGCCCACCTGACTTGCAGACTGGACTGCTAGTGGTTCTCATACTTCTAGGTCTAAGAGTCCCCCAGCAGGGCAAAAGAACCACAGATACTCCAGCTTTCTTGATCAGAAAGGCTAACCAGAAGCAACAGAAAACATGGTGTTCTTTGATTGAGACCCCTGCCAATGTCAACCCAAAGTGAACTGCTCATTCACTTCATGGTTCTATTAATTTAATTTGCTCTTCTTCTTCATCTTTTTGTCCAACCAGAAACTTTGGCACCATCCTAAAGTCCTTTTCCTCCCTCGTCCTGCAAATCCCGTCGCCAGATCTTTTTCTGTTTTTTTGAGACAGAGTCTCACTCTGTTGCCCGGGCTAGAGTGCCGAGGCATCAGCCTAGCTCACAGCAACCTCAAACTCCTGGGCTCAAGCAATCCTCCTGCCTCAGCCTCCCAGGCAGCTGGGACTACAGGCATGTACCACTGTGCCCGGCTAATTTTTTCTATTTTTAGTTGTTTGGCTAATTTCTTTCTATTTATAGTAGAGACGGGGTCTTGCTCTTGCTCAGGCTGGTCTCGAACTCCTGAGCTCAAGCAATCCTCCCACCTCAGCCTCCCAGAGTGCTAGGATTACAGGTGTAATCCGCGCCTGGCCGAGTCGCCAGATCTTGACAATTCCACTTACACAGTAGCCACAGAGCTGCTCCCCTTCCTCAGTCCCCACGTCCCTGCGTTTCCGTGAATATAGTGCTATAACACTCCATCTCCAGCCTAGACAACTCTCCAATTCATCCTGTTTACGTGTGTGCCAGAATTATCTTCCGAAATGTGATTATTCAAAAATGCAAATCTAGTATGGCACTCCCTTAAAAATCCTTCAGTGGCTCCCCACAGTCTGTGAGTAAAATCACGATTCCTTAGTGTGCTATATAGGCCATGAAGCCTAATTTCCCATCAAACTTCAACTATATCCAGAGATACTGTCACGTTTAACTCATGCACTCATTCATTCACTCATTCTCAGTTCCTGTCATGCGTCACATCCTGTCCCAGCTCCAAGAATCCACAGTCCCTGACCCCCTAGCACTGGCCATCTAGAGGGGAGGGCAGACTCTAACAAGAGGGTACGATCAAGTTCAGCGGGTGAACATACTGGGGACGTCCCCCAGCATAGGGCCAAGGAGGGCTCCCTGACCCAGAGAAGTTAGGGAGCAATGAGGAACATGAGCTCAAAGTTGGCGGTTAGAGAGAGTTTGCGCAAAGAGTCAAAGGTGAGAGAGGGCTTAGTGTTTTCACATGCCAACCGAAGGACAGTGTGGCCTGTGAGTGACAGCGGAGAAGCCAGGGAGGCAAGCAGGAGCCTGGTCATGAAAGAGCTTAGAAGATTCTGGGTTAAGACCGTGACTTTACCTAAGGCTAGTGGAGAGCCACAGAACCATTTCAAGCAAATCTGCACTTTCAAAATATCTCTCTGGCTGCAGTTTGGGGAACAGGTCGAACCATTCATAGCTTCCCAAATGACTTTCACCTCTGTGCCCTAGCACAAGCCTGCCCATCCCTCTGGGAGGCCCTCTGCCCCTCGTCTAGCTGGCGAGCTCTTTCCCCCACTCCAAACTCAGCTTGAAATCTTTGAACTTCACACAGCACCCTCCCCTCTGCCAGGTTCAGTTAGGCACATCAGGACCCATGCAATTCCTTCCTTCTGTTTCACGTCTTCTCTCTCCCTGGGAGGGGTCCTGTTTCCTCCCAGGCCCAGAAGTCTCACAAGGGCTTCAACTGCCCCACATGCTTGTCTCTTTCACACACAGGACATTTCAGCAAACAGGCTCCTGCAGGAAAAGAGAAGGACTTGTAAACATCCTTCCAGTCTTTTGTGGTGGGGAAACCCTTGGCTTTGCACCTAAGTTTGGGCAAAGGCCTGATGCAGAATCTGAACTTACGATGGGCGTCACAGAAGTGGCCCTGGGTAGGTCACGCAGAGTGCACAGAGCGCGGCTCTGGGACCCCCTCCCATCTGAGTCGTCATCCAGCTTTGGCTGGGGGAGGGAGCAGGTGGCAGCAGAGTGTCTGGAGGAAGGGGCACCTTCTCCCAGTCACACAAATAGCTCATTATGGTCTGGAAGCAGTGAAGATGCTATGTAGTTTTGATAAACTAAATGGGTGTGTCTTTAGTGAAGATGTAAGAAACTTGGTTTAGTTTATAATTTGTAAGTAGCTTCTAGCAGATTTCAGTTAGGATTAACTGATTGAAGGAAGAATGGGCTTGCTTTGGGGGGGAAGGGTTTTAACATCAGCTAGACAGAGGTACTTGGTTCGCATCATCCACCCCATGCTGGGGGCTAATGCTCTGGACTCTTGCAAGCAGTAAACGCCCTTGCTGAGGTTACAAGCTGTTTTTGTTCCTATGTGCACATTGGTGAAAACTGAGATTCATTCATTCACTCAACATATTTATGAAGCATCTTTTTTTTTTTGTGCCTGGCAATGTGCCATCTACGTTACACGTGCCCTTACAAAGCCCTTATTATACATGTCCTGTAATTCCTATTGCAGCACATAATAAACTAAATAGGAAAGGTTGTGTCAGGTGCTTAGAGAGGATTTGGAAATGCAGAAGAGGGGATGAGAGCCCCTCTCACTGCACCCTGCAATGGTGGTTCTAAAGCTGTTCTTGAGCTCTAAGCGTTAGAAGGATGTCAACATCAGGAGGTGGTGCAGATGAAGGGAAGCGCAGCAAGGTTTAATTACGCTTGGATCTCTCTTGGCACAGATCCATGAAGAAGTAAATCAAAATTCCTGGCCTCTGCCCCAGTGGGCAGCAATTTAAGAGGCAAACAAGTGGCCCCATACCATCCAAGCACACACAAGGCAGGAGGACATCAAATTAGCAGAGCAACATCCAGGATCAGAAGCAATGCTTGGTTTTATCTTTATAGGCAATACAATGTGAAGCCCATTCTTGAGCAGCAATCGAAAAGGCAGACTGCTGGCTTGTCACAATTCTTTGGAGTTTTACAGCATGCCAGTTATCACAGCAGTTCTTACAGTAGAGACTCCAGGCCTTGGGGGGGGGGGTGCAGGGCGAGTGTGCAAGGTGAGATGTGGGTGAGATACTAAAGCCTGTGGCACAGCCCTTGGCCCTCAAGCTGTTCTGCCTCTTCCAAGCAACGTTTGACTAAAGATTATCCCAGGGCTCTCGTGGGAAACAATTCTTTTTCTTTGGAGATCTGTTTTACGTGGAACCAATTACGGTCATGTTTGTAACGTGGGGATGGTATTGTTGTGAGTGCTGGTTCAGTGTGATCGGGTCTGTTTGTGTCTATGGGGTTAGTTACTTGCAGTTCAAATCTATTATGCTTTCAAAAATACCTCTCACACAGGATTGCTTTAAATTTTATTATTTCATAGCCATCTATTGAACTGAGTTTATTATGTGAATTAGACAATCATCACTTATATCCTGATGACTATCCCTTTAAGATAAATAACCTGTTAAAATTGATAGTTCTTATAAAAAGTGATAGTAGTTTTGTCTGGATCTGGAGCAGGTGTGGCCCAAGAGAGAAGAGCAGTCTGTTTCATGGAAGCATGTTCGGTGCTGAAAAGGACGGTGGCGGCTCCTATGTCTTCAGAAGGCTTTCTTGAAGTGACGGGACTTCAGGATAGGAGAACACCTGTGGTGAGGAACAGGAAGGATCTGGGAAGATAGGCCAGTTTCCTAAGGGAGAGTCTTCTAATGACTTGGGTCCAAAGCCACTTGTTCCTGCCATGTTGGCAACTAGACTGTTCCTCCTGGCCTCCTGGGGACCTAGACCACAGAGACAGAGCCCTGAGGACTGAGCTGAACAGGAGGAGAGACGTGCTGGTCGGGGGGAGGCCAGTGCTGTCATGTGGCCAGCTGTCACCTGACTGCTGGCTGGAAGAGCCAGGTAACCAGGTGGACATTGTGCCCAGAGAGAAAGCCCAAGCCCCTAATGTCACTGGCTCAGTGGCCTTACAAAGGACGAGGACTTTCCAGGACTACGATGGCTGAGAAAATAATAAATGAAGCAAGAGCTGCCACTTCTAACCACAGAAAGGCAGGGCTGCATCTTTATCTAAAACCATAGGCACAGTTTATTCTTGTGGATTCCTTAGAATCTGTTTTGAGGTCAAATATTTTTGGACATAAAAAAGGGAAAGGAAGTAACATTTTTGAACACCTACTATGTGTTAGGTGCTTGACATGCATAATTTTATTTAATGATTCTAATATCCATTTTATGGATGAAGAAATTGTGACATGCGGTAAAGTCCCCTAGCCAGTAAGGACAGACTTGGGACTACAAACTTGGGGTCATTTGACCCCAAAGCCCACATACTTCCCGCTGTCCCCCTGCCTCTCTGTGAACAATCTTTTTTAAATCTGATTGTAGCAGCTGGAGGCAACAGTGCAGACCCTGCCTGTGGTGCAGACAGTGAGGCAGCAGCACCTGTGCTAAAGTAATGTGTCCCTTTAAGTTTCTGGAAATACGTGGCGTAGTGTTGACACTAAGCCAGCTCCACATCACATCTTCCCCATCAGCAAAAAAAAAAAAAAAAAAATAGACTCATGAATCAGAAGGCAGAGCAGCCAGCTGTCTTCTATTTATCTACAGGAAGAATATGCCAGAATCCACCTGGGGTCCATACCGTTGAGGAAGGCACTGCATAGTCTTCCTCACCAGAGTCCCCACGAGCACCTGGCCCTGGCCAGGAACAGGGATCCAGCCACCTGGACTCCTCTCAGAAGAGGGGCAGAGTGTGCACGTTGCTCTGCAGCCCAGCCCTCCTCCCTTTCCTGGCCATGCAGCTCGCAGGAAACAATATCTTTGTGGAAGATTAAAGGTCAGTCAAACTGAGTCTACAGTCACACGGCTGCTTTTCTAAACTGACCAAAGTGGTGCATGATCTCAGCTGGGCCTCCCCCTCCAGGGCTGCTCCAGCCCCTCAGATGCGCTGCTTGGTGGTGCTGTGCAGAAAGGGGACCCGTGCCACCTTCGTGGGCTTTCGGGCAGACACCTTTCTCCTTCCCTGCTATTAAAGTTCTGGGTTTTCACTATTCTCTCCTGGGCCCAGATGATTTGGCAAAGCCACAAACTAGAGAAAAGAGCATGGAACGGCCACAGAGTAGGTCGTGGGCTTGCAGCAGAGCCACTTGGGGCCCACGTGCCCTTGGGAAGCCCAGACTCTGGGCCCTGGGGAGGATGAGGCAGCCAGGCCCGGCCCGGCCAGGGAGGCAGCATCAAAGTCTGGCAAGGTCTTTGCCAAGGACCCGCTAATAGCTTCCATCTATCATCTGGGGAAACGATTTCTGGGGTTAGATAATTGACTTCTTTTCATTGTGACAGATGAAGTTTTAAAACGCCCGAGCCTATGCCTGTCTCTTTCATTAGTGACAGGTTGTGCCTTGGGAGGGCAGCTCCGTGGCGGGAGGGAAAACGTGTACTCAAGCCTCCATCCCGTGCAGGGGAGGGCCAGGGCCCAAGTGAGCCCCGAGCAGTTATTGTCATCGTTTAGGAATCAAATTCCAATTGTCTTTACAGTTATCCCAGGAATATTTGATGATCCCAAGGCTCTAATCTAAACAGTTAACACTGCCTACGTTAACACAGAGACTTTTAATGCTTTTACACGATGTATCCATTTTTATAACAGTTGTAATAACCAATATGTATACGGCATGTTACAGTTTACAAAATTTTGCTCTGTCGTCCTGCGAGGTAGGCAGAGCAAGGAGGGCATGTTACTACCCCCTCTGACATTCAGAAGGATGAAGCCGTGCGCTCAGTGTCACAGAGAAAAGAAAGAGCAGAGCTGGGACTCGAATCCAGTCTCTGATTCTTAAGTGCCGTCCTAAACACCATCGCTCCTAATCAACAACTTGTGAACACACCGTGGCGTTTCTCACTGCTTTTTGAACAGATGTCCAGACTCGACACGTCTAAGCTAAACTCACACCCTCCTCGCCCCCCCTGCCAGTGTCCCCGCCGCTGCTCACAGCATCACCCCTCTCCTCTGCTCCGCGTCCAATCAGCTCAGCCCCCCCTTGCTCTGCAGCCGATGCTCTAGGCTGCCCCAGCCCTCCCATCTTGTCGCCCCAGCCCCAGCTCAGCCCCGCCCTTGCAGCTGCACTCTGGCAGCTGCCCCTGCAGGATGTCCCCAGCTCAGTCCAGTCTACTGGGTCACCTGCACACTGGTGCAGCCAGCTCTACCTCCCCACAGCAAGATTTTGGCCACTATCTTGAATTAAGCATTTTATGTCGACTTGGATTTAACACAGTGTTTCATACATTATCAGCAGCCAAAATTATTTGCTGAATGAAATCAGACAGTGAGTCTCTCAAGGACGGGAGGCACACTCACGGTGTTCACCGGGGGCCACCCGCGATCCAGCGCGGCACGTGGCCGCGCTCGAAACGTGTATATGGCTGGTTGGATGCATCAAAGGAGGCCGCTCCTCTCCTCAGAAATTTGCAAGGGCTCCTCTCTTCCTACCAGATCAGTGATCGAACTGTTTAGCCTGGCAGTCAACACACTTCATAAACTATATCTGTATTAGTCAGGGTTCTTTACATTTTGAGAGATTAAAAACCCAATTCTAAAGACCATAAGCATAAGAAAGGCAATGTATTGGCTTGCGTGACTGGAAAGTCTATATCTGAAGCAGGGCATCCATTGAGCCGGTGGGGTCACAGTGAGCTGTCGCATCCCCAGGGTGCCAGCGATGTGAGCTGGAGCTGGGCACAAAGTCAAGTGGAGGCTGAAGAAGTAGAGACGGTGGGAGGCTGGGGGCAACTAATAGGCGCTTCAGGCCAGACCTGGAATCCCAGTTTTTGTGCGACCCCACACGGTTGTATGAGCAGGATGGGTCCATTTAAAGCAGCCTCCATGGGTAAACCCCTGATGGGTGTTGGGGACCGAAGGCCAGGACTGCTCAGCCTGGGGTGGGGACAGAGGAGGCGTGTACTAATGCCACACAGGAGTGGAATTGGTCGGGAACTTGCACCAGCGAGGGAGCCATTTTCAGGTAAAAACAGTCCCACCCCCAAATACTGCAAAGTATTTCCTTCCCGTTGAGAAGCCAGAGTCCAGGCAGAGCAGGGCTGCCGATCGCCCCAAATAACTCCCCACTTATTTGCCTGGAATCAGGGCCCTGTGCCAGAGGGGTGTTTCCTGTGCCTGTCACTGCTGTGATTTTTCAGTGGTTCCTCTTTATCAACGACATGGGATTTCCCCAATTTAAAGAGACTAAAAAGAAGTGACCCAGTGTTGCAAACCACCCACGTTTCCTGGAAATGTGTCTGTCCCCTAGGGTCACAAAGCCAAGGCAATATAAACAGCACGAGATTGATAGTGCCTGTAAATGTCCGGGCACTTCTCTATGCTTAGGGGGGTGCAATGCAGGTCGGTGGTGACGGATTCCTGTTGGGTAGTTGTGCATGTGTGTGTGTGTGCATGCGTGTGCGCGTATGTGTGTGTGCGCACGTTAGGAGCCCATATGTGTGTACATATCTATGGGGCGACACTGTCAGTTCCAACCATTTTCACAGCAATGAGTTTCTGAGTCCTGGAGGCCTGCTGGATCCTGGCCTGCCTTTTTCTGCTACTCCACCCAGCCCTGCAGAGACGGAAGGGCTTCTGAGGCCTGGGACAGCCGGGTAAGGCCTTTGAAGGTTGTGTGGCTCTCACATCAGATTCAGATCCTGCTCGTGTTTGCTGAGGGCCCACTCCAGCGGCTGATCCTCCCACAACAGTGCCAGAGAAGTATTAACTGCAAATTGCAGAGCAGGAAACCAAGGCTCAGAGCAGGTAAGTGACTTGTCCAAGGGCACACAGGTCACAAGGGGTTGAGCCTGGATTCAAATGTGGGAAGTGCTTTCCACCACACAGAGCCCAGGCTCTGTAGCCAAGCTACCCGGTTTGCACCCAGCTGTGTCACTTACTAGCTGTGGGCCTTGGGCAAGTTACTTACTATCTCTGTGCCTCGGTTCTTCACCTAGAACCCTATGAGAATTAAAGGAATTACTGTACGTACAGCTGTGTTTAGCACATTGTAAGTGCTGTATAAATGGATTCTTATTGTCTTAAGATGATCACATCACACTGCTACTGAAAATGATTTGCCCAGAAAAACAGCAGACTAGAAGAACACAGAACCCCAGTAAGGTTAGTCGCCTCAGGAAAACTGGCCTTTTCTTCCCTGCCTCGGTCAGTACGCTCCTCACCGGTGTTCCCGGCCCAGGGCAAGGTCAGCCTGAAAGCTGTGGCGGGTTTGCCCTCACTGGCCTAAATTAGACGGTCTGATGGCTGTTTGGAAAAATGCACTGCATTCTTTATGTATTTTCCCCATCAAAACATGTCTGCTTCGTTCCCTTCTAAAGGGCGCCCGTGAGTCATTCGGTAGGAACAAAGAAGCTTCAGTCTGAAACTTCCATGAGAACACAGTTTAAACAGTGTGGGCTCACATGATTTTTCTGAAATCCGAAAACATGCCTTAGAGGTGCCCTTAAGTACCTGATAGCAGCTGTTCTCTCTCGACAGCTGGATTCTCAATGTAAATATTATTTGTCAGAACGTGTCGGAATCATTAGCATGCAGACGGACGCAGCTCGGTGATGGGTGGGTTGGGGAAGCAATTTTAAGGCATTTTCTGCTTATTCTGTCTGGAAGAACACAGCGTGAGTCCCTAGATTGGCTCACTGTCGTGTTTCATTTCTCTTCTTGGGGCAGCTCTCCAACTCCCCCGTGCAATCCCCGAGTCACCAAACGAGGCAAAGACCCCTAAGGCCAATGGGCTGAGAGAAAAGCCCGGAGCAAAGTCCAGCAAGTCTCCTGAGACCCCCACACCTTCACGCCTCACAAAGCCCCCGAGGAAGTGACTTCTGAGCTGAAATCTAAATGTTGAACCAGAGTAATGGGGTGTGGGAACATGGCAGTTAGAGGTGACCTGGACAGAGCTGAGCCCGCCACACTCCACCCACGTGCCAGGGCACCGTTCCTCTGAGCTTCTGCCCAGGACCCCACTTTCTTACCACCTTCTCTACCGGTTCTCCCAGGCTCGGCTCGCATGGCCTCCTCTGAGGGCTCTTGGGCCCTCTTCTCCTCGCCCAGACTGGGGTCATTGTCCTGCTCTGACGCTTTCGGCCTCTCGAGCTCCCCTCTGCCTGGTGGCTGACTGCTGTGTGTTTTCCTTGTTCGCCTGTCCGTCTGCACCAGACTGTGAAGCCCCCCGGGAGTAGGGACTGCTCAGTTGGTGTCTGTGTCCCTTGGACCCAGCCCAGGCGGTCGTGAGGTTTGCTGTGGGTTCAGTGAGCGCTGGCTGAGTGAACAGTCTAGAGGGACCATGTTTGTGCGACATGGGTCTTCTATTTTTTCTGGCTAAAAATACTCTCAAACAGCAATTAAATTTAGCCTTGGACTCAGCTGCCTTTGATTTTTATTGATCTCTCTGGAGCCCACTTGGGAAACGCAGCTTGTGGGGGTTGGTGCTGGGATTGGCCAGCCGTGACATTCAAACTCTTTAGCAGTTGGCGAGGCGCAGACACCGGCCAATCTGACCAGCTATCGAGACCAGGCCCACAAAAGGGCTGCTTGCGAAGGGGAGTGATGCCATGTCCCCAGAGGTGGACGCCTACGAATTGGCTTTTTGGAAGGGCGCTTCCCTTAAAGATAGGATTTTCTGTATTCTCCCCGACACTCTATTCACTGAGGCCACCGGGAATTAGAAGACAGAGCAGTGAGAATCCTTCACTATTGACCAGGCGCTGAATAAACCCTGCGGGATGAACTTTCTTATTTCTGTGTAGCAGAAGTACGGTTCAGTGAAGACAGCACACATTTCGGAGTCCAGCACAAGGGCGTTGGAATCCCTGCCACTGACCGTGATTTGGGGCCAAAGATTAAGATCCTTGAGCCTCACTTCCCTTTTCTGTAACGTGGATCAAGGATCTAACTTGGTGACTGTGAGATTTAGACGAGAAGATATATATACAGTGCATCAGATAATAGGGACTTATTCTTCCTCTTCCGGCACTGACGGGCGGACGGACGCCGCCTGTCCCTCCATCAAAGGCACGGACTGCGCTCCCCACAGCGCTGCTCCTGTCTCAGAGCCGCGTGCCTAGCAGGCCTGCTTATTCCAGCAGCACTCGTTATGTTAATTACATGCCTCAGTGATACATAGGTGACCAATGAAATATAAGGGTGTACATAGAATTATCTAGAAACAACAATTTTATTTTAGATAAAAGATTTACCGAGGGTGAATCACTACATGTGGAACTCTGAGCAGATGTGGGAAACTCTAATCAGGTACAACTACTCAAAATATGGGTGAATAAATGTACATTTTAAGTTAACATGAAATGTTTAAGAATAGGCAAAAAATGGTTTACGATTCTCTACCCCACCCTTGTGGTTGACTGACGCCAACTGGCCCTGACCCATCATAAATGCACCAGGCGTCACAGCTGAGGCTTTGTGTTTGTATCCCATGATCCTCACTACAAGCTAGGATTAGGTTGAGCCGCATAGGACCCGAGAACTTAAAATAAGATTAGCTTAACTAATGTATTTATATTTCTCTTTCACATAAAGGAGGTCTAGAGGTGGGCCACTCCCTGGTATTATCAAGGAGCCAGGCTCCTTCCTTTCACTTCCTCAGCACACGACTTCCTGTCTCAAGGCTTCCTTGTGGGTCCAAAATGGCTGCTGGAGCTCCAGTTATCACATCCTTGTTTTCAGCAACAGGAAGAAGAAAGGGGCAGTAGTAGGGAAAGTCATTCCTCTATCTTTGTAAGTCTGGGAACTACAGTCTTTTCTTTCTGGTGGCCATATGGCCAGCTAGAAATCCAGATTCTCTTAATAAGGAAAAGGGTGAAAATGGACATGAAGGTGGGCAATTAGTAGTCTCTACCACGTATTTTTATCCCCACTTTGCAGTGAGGAAACTGAGGCTCAGAAAGAAAACATCACACAGCTAATAAATGGCGGAGCTGAGATTCCCATGCGGATCAGCTGAAACGCCTGACAATCAGAAGCACCGTCCTGACGTGCGTGCACGCTAAGGCAGCACTTACCCGCTGTTCCCGTCTCTTAGGAATGTCTGCGCGTTTCAGGCCCTGAGGTCTACCCACTTCAGCATGCACTTAAGACTTCTTCCATGGCTGTGGATTGTGTTTGTCCATGGTAGGTTTCTAATTGGTTTCTATTTTTTAAAAATTGTCACAGAAGCCCCATACAAAAAAATGTTAGTTGTGCCAAGGTAGAGAAGACCATTTGAACCAATTGAGCTTAAATGATATGGCATCTCCTGTGTTATAGAGATGTCCCAATCAGAACCTTGGTGCCCGGGTCCTCTCCTTTCTCTTGATGTTTGTGCCTTTTGCTAGAGGAAAGAGTGACCCTGTACAACTCTCGGCACTTCATGTACGTCCAGCTGATGTTCATTATTGATGGTCGTGCTGGCAATGATGTCTGTTAAGGCCAACCACTAAGTCCTTCTGGAGCAGCTTCAGTCCTCTGAACAGGACGTAGAGGGAATGCAACTCAGAGAGGGCAAAGCCACGGCTTCTTGTGCTGTGCCACCTGCCCCACCAGCCCAAACTGTGGACAACCTTCCACTCCATCAGAGCATTTTTGTGCGGCCCAAAGGCAGCCCCAGAATTCCTCTCAACACAGCAACCCAGAGAACAATTGAACATAGACGGCACGAATTGTGGAACCTATGTGCCTTCCCTCTTCTGGTTCAGCCCATCAGTGGCTTGCTAAACAGCGCTAAGCTAAAACCGGAATCGAGGTTTTGTAACTTTCAGTCCGCTGCCCTTTTCCACACCCTCTGCTAGAGCATGCAAGTCATTTGACATCTGTTATGGGTTGAATTGTGCGCCCCAGAAAAAGCTATGTTGGAATCCTATGCCCCAGGACCTCAGAATGTGACCTTATTTGAAGGTAGGGTCTTTAACACATTAACTGCCATGTGAGTTGCATTTAACTCACACTGGTTTTTTTTTTTTTTTTTTTTTGAGACAGAGTCTTACTCTGTTGCCCAGGCTAGAGTGCCGTGGCGTCAGCCTGGCTCACAGCAACCTCTAACTCCTGGGCTCAAGAGATCCTCCTGCCTCAGCCTCCCGAGTAGCTGGGACTACAGGTATGTGCCACCATGCCTGGCTAATTTTTTCTATATATTTTTAGTTGTCCAGCTAATTTCTCTCTATTATTTTTTTAGTAGAGAAGGGGAATCGCTTTTGCTCAGCCTGGTCTTGAACTCCGCCTGCCTTGGCCTCCCAGAGTGCTAAGATTATAGGCGTGAGCCACCGGCCCGGCCTAGTCACACTAGTTTTGAGCCCGGGACCTTGTGAAGCATATATAACTCACGCATCTCTTTACCTTGGCAGCCGTGTGATGCACAGGCAACTCACGCTGCCGTGCTGCAGTATACGTGTTATGTGATGGGTGGCCCCCTGGGCAAAACCCTGCAGTTGGTTCATGAAAATCTTGTTGATGTTCTTTTTGTTACAATTAATATTGATAATTTAATTGCATATAACTCACACAGAGAAAAAATAAAAAATAACAATTTTTTTTTCATTAAATTAGAAAGGATCTTTTTGTTTTTGAAGTTTTTATTCTATTTTCATAATAAAACACTGTGGCCCTAAGGAAAAAAAAATTTTTTTCTATGGCGGCAATGTGTGGCTGGGCCATCTGTTTATGTGCTTATCTGTTGTCTCTATATCTTCTTTGGTGAAATATCTGTTCAAATCTTTTGCCCATTTGAAAAATTGGGTTATTGTTTCCTTACTGTGGCGTTTTGAGAGTTCTGCATGTATTCTACACGCCAGTCCTTCGTCAGATATGTAATTTGCAAATATTTTCTCCTAGTCCATGCGCTGCCTGTTCCTCTCTTAATAGGGTGCTGCTAAGAGCAGAAGCCCAACTTATCAATATGTCCTTTTATGGATTGTGCTTTTGGTGTATATTGAAGAAATCTTTGCTTACTCAAAAATCACAAAGACTTTCTTCTTTGTTTTATTCTAGAAATTGTATAAGGTCCTACATTTAAGTCTATGATCCATTTTGAGTTAGTTTTTGAATACAGTGCGATGTAAGTACTGAACTTTGTTTTTGCCAATTAATATCCAGTCGGACCAGCACCATTTGTTGAAATGACAACTGAATTGCCCCTTCACCCCTTCAAAAAATTATTTGACCACATATGTGTGGATGTGTTTCTAGACTCTAATCCGTTTCATTGATCTGTTTGTCTACCCTGATACCAGGACTGTACGGACCTGATTACTGTAGTTTTATAACGAGCCAAGCATTGTGAGTCCTTCCACTTTGTTCTTTTTCTAAGTTGTTTTGGCTACTCTAGGTCCTTTGCATTCCTGTATAAATTCTTGAATCAGCTTGTTAATATCTACAAAAAGCCGTGCTGATCTCAACAGAAGCTAGATGCCCAGACACCCCTTCGGGGCTGAGGTGCTTCTTCCCCGTGGCAACTGACCTCTCAGCTGAGTACTTCAGACAATATCCTCCATCAAAGAAAACCTTCTTGAGGTCCCCCGCGTCCAGTGATTGGTCACTCAAAGGGGTACGCATTCTCAGTCCCCTTTTCTCAAGGCCATTCCTAAGGCCAGGCAACGCTGAAGGTCCGTCCCAGTTATAGGGTCATGGAGTTGGCTGGAACCTGTTGTGACGACATCCTACATCCCAGTGGAACTCCTCTGCCCAATCCTGCTTCTTTCACTCCCTCACAAGGTGTCGATCCCTGGGGGATTCCCTAGCAAACCTCCTCCAGGAGAATTGCTGTGTGTGTGTGTATTATGTGGCATGTATGCACACACACGATGTATTACATACAATGGATGCCGTGTGTATGTATATACGTGTTACACACAGTGTATATAATGCATCACATACAACGAATGTTTTAAGGCATTCAGGCTTAATTCTTTGGAATCCTTGCAGAAGGGCCGCCCAGGTGTGTGTACCCACCTTTCCGGTCTAGCAAGTCTGTCCAAGAGTTCATGCCCGGCTCCTCTGACTTGGGTCTGCTGCCCTGTGGCCCACCCTGGAGGTGCCACACAGCCCCTCTGTCCTGCTCTTTCCCTGGCTCCCTTCACATAACTCTTCTGCTCCTCGGGCCCCTCCCTGGCTGCCGTCTTGGGCCTCCAGGCTGCATCGCCATGGCTGTCCCTACAGGTTTTCTCAGCCACTCATTCTGTAGTTGTCTGACTGACTGCAGGAGGGACTATGTATCTAACCCTGGGGAACCTCGCCAAGTGGGCAGAAATGGACTCTTCCCGACAGCATCAGGCAGAGAACTTCCTCCACGGTGTGTCCTGTTCCTTCTATTCCACAGAGGCAAGGCCAAACTCTAGCAAAAAATAGGAAAGTGCATTCTTTGTGCTTTTGCTTTTAACCATTTAATGCCCATTTAATTAACCATTTAATGCCTTGATGAGGTAAGTGGGTTACCTCATCACATAAGGAGAAGATTCAAAAAAAAAAAGCTTTGACAACTAACTTATGGCCTGGAGGCAAATATTAATGACTTCTTTGCTGAACTGGGATTTCTGGTGTTTTGGGCCTGCCGAAGCCCTGATTTCTATCCAGACCTTTAGATCATGGTCTTAGGATGTAAAGTATTCTTTTTTTCTTTTTTGAGACAGAGTCTCACTGTGTTGCCCGGGCTAGAGTGCCGTGGCATCAGCCTAGCTCACAGCAACCTCAAACTCCCGGGCCCAAGCAATCCTCCTGCCTCAGCCTCCCAAGTAGCTGGGACTACAGGCATGCGCCACCATGCCCGGCTAATTTTTTCTACATATTTTTAGTTGTCCAATTAATTTCTTTCTAATTTTAGTAGAGACGGGGTCTCGCTCTTGCTCAGGCTGGTTTCGAACTCCTGAGCTCAAACAATCCACTACCGCCTCAGCCTCCCAGAGAGCTAGGATTACAGGCGTGAGCCACCGCGCCCGGCCAGGATGTAAAGTATTTTGATGTCCCTGGACAAAAATCAGCTCAAGATAAATGTCCTATGGTAAAAAGAATGCTCAGAATTCTGTCTCATGGGAAAACAAATAGCCTAGATTAAATATGAAAGGAGTATCTCATGCCGTGTTAGAAGAGTCAACGGGGCATCTCTTTAGATTTTTCAAATGTTGGTCGACTCACAGGAAACTATGTGAAGTGCTGCATGTCCTTGTGTCTTTGAAGTCAGAGCTGACAGCACAGCCCAGAGAACGCCGTCCTTCCAGTGCCCGGCCAGCTAATGATGTGTTCGGGGACACAGACCGGAAGGCGCTGACTTATTGTTGTGCCGAATATCGACGGAGGGTCAAGTGGACAGAGCTGAAAGCACAACTTGGAGATGAAAGGCTCTTGTTCTGCAAACAGACACTGTTGATAAAAGGCAGGCAGAGCAGCGAGCGGCTGACAGGTTTCATTAAATCCTAGAGCCGGAAGGGAACTTTAGGGTCACTGCGTCCTGAGGGCACTGGCGTTTAGTGACTTCCCCAAAGTCAGGTAGGCAGCAGAGCCACGGTGAGAACAGGCCTCCCGACTCCCCGCCCAGGGCTCACTCTGGCTGGCCAGCCCCTGCCCGCGGACTGCGGCTGTGCCAGGTGGGCTGTGAAAGGTCACACCTCAGACCCAGCAGGCCACGGAGGAAGCACAGGCCAGGGAGGAGGAGGCTCAGGTCCCTTCCCCGACTAACCTTCCTACTTCCACTAACTCATCGTGTGGCTTTGGACAAATCACATCGCCTCTCTGACTGGGATCCTTTATCTGCGAGTGAGGACACTGGCTTCCAGATCTGGCTCTTGCCTTCCAACCCTCGCTTTCTAGGATTCTGTTTTCCTAATACCCATCAGGTTGACCTTGCTCCACAAGCAAACCAAGAAGGAGGTGGTGACGAGCCAAGTGCTAGCCCTGGGTTTATGAGGTCTCAGGGGTCACACAGTATCTCAGGTGGTGCATGGAATTCTCAGGGCAAGAGGCGTTTAAGTCTCTTTTATTTTTCTATGCTACACAGTGCCCTTAGGATGGGGAGTGACCTCTTCGCTAGGCAGTGGGCGAGGGCCACCTGTCACCTGTGCTCTACTCTCATCCTCAACATCCCCGATCCCCCCCCCATTCAAATCTTAAAATGCCTCAAGAGCAGCTGGCCCTGGGGCCACGGGAGAAATAGCTGCTTGAGCCCAAACCGGAAGCAGATAGGAGCTGCCTGCTCTGCTGTGATTCATGCCAAGAATATAGGACTGGCACTTAAGAGAACTGGTTCTAGTCCATTTCTGCTACTAACTAATTTGAGGAAGGCCCTCGTTTTCCCTCTGAAACCAAAGGAGAACCAGCTCTCGAGATGTTCAGGTCGTGGCCTGCTGTCCTTCAGACCCTTCCTGCCTCCTCCCCTCTCGGGTACAGAGAGGCTGCCACCCCTGCAGGCTGGGTTCCCAGGCTCTGGTGTCCGCTGCCTTCCAGGGTGGTTGGCCGATGGAAGCTCTGGTGGGAGACAGGAGGGAGTTAGAAGGCAGAAGCCAGGCTGTTTCTCCAGAGGCTCTGCCTGGAGCCCCCTGCCTGCAGCTAGGGGGGGTCCCCACGGCTCCAGCTGCAGCAGGTAGGCATGCTGTGGCCCTATCCTCTGCCACATGACCTGGCCCTGGCTCTGCTAATGTCACCCAGGGTGATAGTGGCTTCCTGTGGTTGCCTGTCTTTGCATTGCCTCAGGGGTGTCTGTGAGCCAGCTCTGCTCCTCTGTCTCCTATCCCTGGTGGGTCCTGACATGACCACAAGGTCCCCCCATCCCAGAGCCAATGCTCTGTCTACCACAATCCTCTGTGAATTGATTGGTCTTTAGCAAATCCCTTCCTCTCTCTAGACTTCGGTTTTCTCATCTGGAAGTGAATGCTTTGTCCTTGGTAGTCTTCAGCTGCTTTTCGACATGAGAACTCTATTCCTACAACTAACCCTGCAGGCCCATGCTGAGGATTTAAGCTGACCATCTAGTCCAGTGAGTCTCAAACTGCAGCGTGCACAAGCATCATCTGAAGAGCTCATTGAAAATGTAGGAATCCGAGCTCCAAACCCTCGGACCATGACACAGTCGGTCTGGGGTGAGGCCTAAGAATCTGATTTTCACCAAGCATCTCAGGGGATTTGAGCATAGGCCTTCGGCTGTCATTCTTTGGGTGCCTGGGGCTCCAGAGACCAGGAGACGGCTTCAGGAAGAGCCGGGCGGCTCTGCTGGGCCATGCTCTGAAGGGTCAACCAAATTCCCTCTTACCCCTGCCTCTGACTCTTGCACCAAGCAGGTGCTTCGTTTCAAGCAAACAGAACCCAAATCTGGCTGACGGAAGTAGAACAGGGCTGGTCTGTGGGCGAGGGGAGACTCACAGACTCTCCAGAAGGGCTGGTGGACCAGGCCCAGACTGCACGGCCGGAGGCTCCTTCAAACCTCAAGGCAGTGGGGGTCCTCCCAGGACACTGCGGCCCCTGGCTCTGGCAGTGGACGTGCCATGATACCACCGCTAGGGTGGAAATTTGATCTCACAGTTGCTGCTGCCACTGCCACAGAGAATTCTCTCTGCTCCTTTCCTTACGAATTCCCAGTTCAGGGTCAAGGCAAGATGCAGCGCAGGCTGTGAGGGGCGCTGGGGGAGTGCGTGTCTGGCTTTCAGCTTCTAGAAGCAGAAGGGGGCTTTTCTCACGTGAAGACTCATAGGTGGGAGAGTCCCTAAATATAGGCAGGGCGTTCAGCTTGTAGGGCCACAGAGAAAGAATTGTCTGCTACACCAACCTTGTTCCCGGCCCCCCAGCCTGCCCCCCGGCCCCCCACTGCCCGGCTCACCTTCCAGAGACACGAGGCTTCTGTGCTGCAAGCGTAAACTGTTATAACAGAACCTGAGAACAAAGGTATTAGATTCTTGATTTTAAAGCTGTGATTTTTGGCCCTGGATCCATATTAGAACCAGCTGGGAGATTTAAAAAAATACCCATGCCTGGCTCAGCACAGACCAATTGAATCAAAATCTCTGGAGCTGGGGCCTAGATACCAATATCAAAACAAAAAGTCTCCCCATGTGATTCTAACACGCATCAGGGCTCAGAGTCGCTGCTCTAAAGTTTGACAAGCTGTGACGGAGGTGTGAGACAGGGCAGGAGGGTTCAGCACGGTGTGTGGTTAGGCAGAAGTATGTATGTCGTTAGGTAGAAGAAGTTCTTCCCACCCTCCCGGCGCACCAGGGAGGAGGGCACCATTGTGGGCCTGCCCCCACCCTCCTCAGGCTGAGCCCCAGCGTGGGATAGGGCTTGGGGGAAACTTCCAGATATGTTCATGATCGAGGGCAGAGGGGCTGCTTGCAGCTTCTGGACAGCCTGGCCTGCATTGGCCTTCCAGCCTGCCGCTGCCCCTGGGCGTGGAGAGGCTTTTCCTCGTGTGTCTGGATGTTAGAATTGGAGGTCCCGGAGGATCCTTACAGTCTGGAAGGAGGAGCGTGGTAGGAACCTTGGGACTGATGTCTGGGTGGGCAGAGCAGTTAGGAGCACAGGCTCTGGTGCTGGAATGCATGAGCCTGAATCCCAGACCCACCACTTCTAGGTCTGTGACCTTGGGCAAGTTACATAACCCCTCAGTCTCCTCATCTGTGAAATGGGACTATTACTGTTGCCCACCTGGTAGGGTTGTTGTGAGGGTTACATTGGTTGGTATCTGTGAGGCATGAAGAACCATGTCCAGTAGGCACACGGCTAACTCTGCATGGGAGGGTCCTACAGAAATACACCCATGGGCAGCAGGCGTCTTTGTGATACCAGTGCGGAGGGAACCAGATGCCTCCCCTCGTGCCCTAATGCTAAAAATGCCCCACGGAAATTAGCTGAAACTCTAGGGAGAAAGTAGGGAGCAGAAACACATAAATTATCTAATTTTATCATGAGTCAACCAAAAAAATTTCAAATTGGCAAGATTTTATTTTCTGTGACTAAGAGAAATAGGGGCTAAAGATAGGAACTAAGTCTAGCTCTCTAAAACTAAAGAAAGATACATTGTATATGGCTTAAAATATACATTCTCCACATTCTCTCTGGAATTATAAACTTACAGGAGACTTTCTTGGGTCACCACAAACTCAAACACATTGTTGATATCTTAGTCCATTTTATGTTGCATATAACAGAATACCTGAAACTGGGTAATTTATAAAGAAAAGGAATTTATTTCTTACAACCACGGAGGCTGAGAAGTCCGAGGTTGAGGGGCACATCTGGTGAGGGCCTTCCCGCTGGTGGGGACGCCGCACAGTTGGACGGTGGCGCAGGCCTCCCGTGGTGAGGGGCTGAGCTCGCTAGCAGAGGGGACAAACATCTAAACCATAGCATTCTGGTAAAGGAAATATCGATGTTTATGCCCTGCCATGTTCTCTAACAAAGCAAAGGCTTATGTGTGACTAAAATATCCAACCACAAGAGAATGTCTAAAAATACGAGTTTTTAAGAAATGATCCTGAGGCCGGGCGC
>NW_012138858.1:626573-645368 GCF_000956105.1 Propithecus coquereli
GAGTAAAGAGCTCTGCCAGAAGCTAGTCCTGTCAGCATCGAATAACTGTGACATTCCTGATCGATGGAGAGGTTTGGATTATTCTATAAAGGATATTGGGTAAACATGTCTATCTATTTTAATTATCAATAAAAATATATGTATATATATATGAAGGATGTTGGGGAAATTAGCTATCCACTTGAAAAAGATAAAATTTAATTTCTGTGTTATGGTGGCTTTCTCATAAACAGACCCTGAGATGAGGATTAGTGAGAAGAGGGTTTATTAAGAAGTGCTCCCCGTAAAACTCAGTAGTGGGGCAGGGAAGCTCGGCTGGGAAGGACGGAGGCCAAGCAAGGGTGTGGGATCAGCAAAGGCCCTGGAGGGCGGCTTTGGCTCAGTCCTGGGGAAAGCTCTAGAGGCAGCATAAATCACAGAGGGGTGCAGGCCGCCTGTCCCCTGCACAGGTTGGCTGAGGCCATCCCTGGGGGAGTCTCAGCACACCACAAGGCTGCAGTGCTGACAGCCTGTGCTACAATTTCTGCCTGGAATCATAAACAAAAAGAAAGTTTAAATAAATTAGGGTTTTAAATGTGAAAAGTAACTATAAAATTATAAGAGGGAATTTTTAAAAAATTTTGTGTGGGTTAAGTTTTTTAAAGCATAAATCATGAAGAAAAGATAATCTAGTAGAAAAATGGGAAAATAATTCAATAGAATAGGCATAACAAAATAAGAGAAAGAGAATTAAAATGACCAATGATATTGTGAAAATATGCTCATCTCCACCAGTAAAAATGCAAATGAGAATAATAATGAGAGATCATTTTTTATTTATAATATTAGGAAAAATATTTTTAATGAGGTATGTTCACTATTGGAGAGTTTATGGGGAAATGAACATTTTTATGCAGTCTTATTGAGAGCATATGTTGGTACAAACTTTTTGGAAGGCAATTTTGCAATATCTATCAAAATTTCAAATGTGTATGTCTTTTGCATTGCAGCTCTACTTCTATGAATCTAGTCATAAAAATACATACAAAAATGTACACTAGCAAGGGCATCACACGTAACCTAATCATCTGTCCCCCATAATACGCTGAAATTAAAAAGAAAAATGTGCACTAGATCTATCTAATGCATCTATATATGCACTGACATAAAGCATAATATAGAATGTACAGAGGTATGTGTATACTCATGTGTATACGTGTATGCTAGTAATAACAGATTTTTACAGTAGCAAAATATTATAAACTAAATGAATAACAATAGGAAAATAGTTAAATAAATTATGATATATTCATATAATGGAATGTGATTCAGCCAGTAAAGTAATACAAATCTAAGTGTACAACTGCTTATCCTACTTTTGCTTTTATTTATTTATTTATTTTTCTTTTTTCTGCCGCCACCGTGCTGCGAGTGGCGCTGCGCGGCCAGTCCCCTACTTTTGCTATTAACTACCACAAAGAGATATCGCTGAGCATCTATCAGAATGATTAAGAAAAAAACAGTGACAACGCCCAGTGCTAATGAGGATGCAGGTAAGTTGAATCTTTCACACATCGCTGGTGGGATGTACAATTGCACAGCCACCCTAGAAAACAGCTTGGTAGTTTCTTAAGAAACTAAGCATGCAACTACCATACGACACAGCAATTGCACTCCGGGGCATTTTTCCCAGAGAAATGAAAACTTATGTTTATACATAAACCCGTACACAAATTGCTCATTATAATTTTATTTGCAATGGCCCCAAACAGGAATCAGCTTAGGTGTCCTTCCATGTGAATGGTTGAACAGACCATGGCACACGCACGCTACGGAACGCTACTCGGCCATGGAAAGGCACAAACTGCTGATTCACGCAGTAACTTGGCTGAATCTCTAGGGAATTCAGCTGAGTGAGAAAAACCAGCCCCAAAAAGGATGGGGCAGGGGGTGGGGAGAAAGGTGGGTGTGGCTATTAAAGGCCAACAGGAGGAATCCTTGTGGCGTTGGAACGCTCTAGTATCTTGACTCCGGTGGTGGATATGTGAACATAGAAAGGCGGTAAAATTGTACAGAACTTAATCCACACCCAAACCCACACAAATGAATACAAGTAAAACTGTAAAAACTCTGACAAAGATCACCGGGCTATATCAGGGCAGCAGCCTGGTCTGCGAAGTTGTGCTACGGTTTTGTGAAATGTTACCATTGGGGGAAACACTGTGTGAATCTGCACTTATCTCAGTACAAATTTCGATTAAAAAAGCTATTAACTATAGCGTGTGTTGATATGTTTACATTTGCATAGCAAAATTTGCAAAGGTGAAAATGAAGCAGTTAGTGGTTACTTCTGAGCTACAGGATCAAAGGGGAATTCTTAATTCTTAATACACGTTTTACTTGAATTTTTACCAGCATAACTGATTTTAGTAATTAAAAACAAGGTTTGTTTAAAAAGTAAATAAATCATTTTGTATTCATAACAAAGTTACTGAAGTCTAGCCCAGTAGCGTAATAAACTAGTCTAATTTATTAGAAGAATGACGAGGCAGAGATTTCTGCAGCAAACGAGGACTTCCAGGTCCCTGGGACTAACTGGCGCACCTCCACCTGGGTTAATGCCAGGTGGCTTCCGGGAGGCACGTGCAGCCAGCACCAACGGCCCAAAGGATGCTTGAATTTCATGAGTGAGAAGGAGTCGCTTGTCTTCGTTCTTCTGATCTCACATCCCCTGAAAGCCTTCAGATTAGTTGTGTATTTATTGGCGAAGTCGGTGATCTTGTTCTCCTATTGGGTCTGTAGCCTCACGCAGACTTTCAGCCTCTTCCCCACAACACCGGTCTCGCCCCAAAAAGCCTCCTCCACTCCATCTGGGCCAGGCCCCTCAATGCCCCCCAAATGTCACGTTTCCCTTCCCCCTCAGGGGTTCCCTCTGCCTGAGCGCTCCTACCATCCTTCAAAGTCAGGACCGGACCCAGCTGTTCTGCCAGATTGTTCTCTCCTCTGACTTCCCACGAGCACTTTCTTCCTGCCCGGGGCTGAGCAGGGTCTGCGAGACAAAGGTCAAGTGTGCAGGACATGTGGGCCGCTGGGTGGAAACCCTGACGGGCTCAGACAAGTGCTCGGCTCTCAGGGCAAGGCCGAGGTACTGGGGCCCCGTCGAAGCACCAGCGCCCGCTCAGGCTGCAGGTGGGGTGTTCCGGGGAAACCCAGCTTTCATTCTGTCTAATCTGCCATCCTCCTCACCATCTGTCCTGCAGCGATGAGGGCGAGAAGGGGGCACCCAGCTCCAGCGGATCTCCGGGAACTGATGGTTATGGAGATTCTATTCCACATCGCACGCCAGTGGTTGTGCTTGGTCCTACCAACAGCTCCGCGAAGAGGCATTAGACCACCGGGGCTAGAGGAAGCTGAGGGAGTGGCCCCAGGTTACTCAGCCGGTAGAACGGGTGATATTCCAAGGACAGTTTAATACAGGGGCTGCTCACAAAGGACCCAGAGGAGAGTGGGTGCGGGGAGACAGCCTGGACGCTGCAGACTCCAGGGCTAGTAGCAGCAGGACCGACGAGGGGAGGGCAGCGAGTTGCCAGAATGTGGGAAGTGAGAGTGGAGAAGGCCACCTGTCCGTGAGACACAGCCAGCTCACAGTGACCCACAGGAAGTAAATTCCCTGATCTCACTCTCTTCCTCCCTCTGATCTCCTTCCTGGGCTCCCCCTTGGCTAAGCCCAAACAGAAGCCAGAGGGCCAGAGAGACCAGGCCAGCCTCTGCAGGCAGAGAGTGGGACGGAGGGGGTGGAGAGGGAGGCAGGAGTGGAACACACAGGTGTACAGAAAGAGCCCTGGGGCGAGGCCCCACCTTGACGCTACCTTTGTGACCTTGGGCAAGTCCCTTCTTTGCAGGCCTGTTTTCCTGTATGTCATAAGAAGGTGGACAAGATGCTTTCTAAGAATCTTTTCCTATTTAATATGCTCTGATCATCTTGTTGCCTCCTTAATGTCATTTGGCTACTCCCTTTTCAGCTTCTTGAGACTGAATTTGACTGTAAATAACAGATAACGCAATTAACATTAGCTTAAAGATAGGGATGTTTGTTTCTCTTATGAAAAAGAAGTCCAGAAGAGGGTGGTCTCAGATAGATTTGGTAGCTGGTCAGAGACCCAATCTCCCTGTGTCCTCCCTTGCAGCCACACCCGGCATGGGTTTATTGCCCTTTGTGGTCACAGAATGGCTGCTAGAGCTCAGCCCTCACGTCCATGTTCCAGGAGGGAGGGGGAAGGTTAAAAGGCAGAAGGAGATTTCCTGGAAGCCTCGCCCAAGATCTTTCACTGAATCTGCTTTGCAGGAACTGTGTCCCAGGACCATACATCATTGCAGAGTGGCTGGGAAATTTAGCTTTTCAACAGGCCACGTTGCTTCCTTGGATTAAATCTAGGTGTGGTTAATAAGGAAGAAAGGAAGAATGATTATTAACTTGGTCTTTCTCAATCACTGTCACAAGATACTAGCCCAGAAGAGAAGCCAACGGCCAATAATAGCCCAGGAGGAGAAAGGGACTCAACACCCCACGCTTGGTTTATTCCCCAGCAGATGCCAGTGTGGCCTGGTGACCACGTTACTGGGTCAAGCATCTAGGAGAAGCTACTGGCTCCTCCTGAGCCCCTGGGTTCCAGCTGGCACGCTGCCTGCCCAGCAGTTGCCGTCCTGCCGTTCTGCCCACATCTGAGCGTCAGTCCTGGAACTCCGAGAATCGCCACCCCTCCCTCTTTAGGACAACAGGCATTGCACAATTGGAGACTCTTTCAATGAAATTGTTTCCTTTTTAAACTCTAAGTGTTTGATTTGTTGATTTAAAAAATGACCTGCAAAAGGAGCCCGGTTTGGTGAAGTGAGAGGGACCGCTCTCTGGCTTTGGACAGATTTATTCCTCTCTGGCCCCAGACGTGACAAAGCCGGCGGATGGAGACGGATGCAGCACGGCCAGCACAGCCAGCGCTCTTCCGAGAAGTGGTTACAGCCAGACCTCGGGGGAAAATCGATCTGATGCAATTTTTAACTAATTGATGAATTGCTGTCGAAAGTCCATTCATTAAAACACGCCGTTGGTTACACTGATGGAGACATAGAATTGCCAGAGCCCAGCGGGAGGCCGGGAAGCTGCCCCGGAGGAAGCCGAGGCCTCCAGCGCCTGCAGGACAGGCCCAGCGCTTTCCCAGACGGCGGGAACCGGGCGGGCTTGGGGACAGAGGAGCCGCAGTCTGACTCTCGGTCCTCTTGAAGTGTATGCGAGGACTCTGAAGCCCTTTTAAACGGAGAGGCTGATGCCACCCGACACGATTACGTGATGTAATGTGTATAAATTGCTCTGCATAGGGGATTTATCAAAATCTGCTTGTCGTGACTGAATCTTAGGGATTGAGTTGGGAAGGAAGCAGCAGGGGCCAGGCCATCTCTGCGAATCTTCCATACGTGCTCTTGTTAACTTCCCCTCCTCCTGTGAAGGAGAAGCCAGATTCCCTTTGCCTTGTTTGGGGTCCAGATGATGCCGTGAAGATGACATCCCTGGTCTGGTCCGTAAAACTTCGCTAAAAGGGTGCTTTATCTCACTAACCTTGTTTCCCTAATCGGGGAAAGTAGTTGAGCTAGTTAGTCATCAGTCAGTATTCTGATGAGGCTTTGGGGATGATGAGCGGCTAGAGGGAAACCCTTCCTTCCGTCTTTCCCCGCCCGTCGGGAGCTGTCGGGTGGCGGAGCCCCTGCGAGGGTCTCAGGCTGGGAGCCCTGCCCTGGACCCATCCTGGCCAGCTCAGGCTCAGTCTCTGCTCGGACAGGAAACCCCTCTGCATCCCTCACCAATTCTATCTGTCCGCGGACTTGAAGGTTTGCTTTTAGAGAACCAGAGAGAGTATGGGGACAGGTGATCGGGGCCATTTGCTTCACTGATTGCAGCACTCAAATATATAGTCCTCCTTTCCTGGCAAGCGAAGCACGTCGAAACGGGCAAGCAGCAGGGAGGGGGTAAGACAGGGCCCTGGTGTGTGTGTGTGGGGGGGCGTAGTGCGGGTACGTGTGTGTTGGGGTGTGTGCCCTGGGTGGGGCTGTGGTGGGAGCACTGAGCGTCTGTCTGTGGGCTCTGAGCACCTCCCTGGATCCGTCCGTCCTGGATTAGTTTGTGGTCAGTCCCGGGGAGGCTGGCATTGAGGAACTGGGCATCCGTGTGTCCGTTCCCCCTACTTCCATGACTCCTTGTGCATAGGGAAAGGCTAATATTTTCTTGTTTACATTATATCTGTGTTTATTGAACAGATAATACGCTCACGTGGTTCAGCATTTCAAAAGTACCAGAGGATGACAATGAAGAGCCTCTCTCTCGCCTTAATTCCTAACGACCTTAACCAGCCCTGGTTCCCTCCCCAGAAACCAATTTCCTGGGCATCCTTCAGACATGCTTGTATATTTTTTCCACCTACTAGTCACTATGGCTGCACAACAAATTGCCCTAAAACCCTGTGGCTTAGCGTCCACTGTGCCGCAGTTCTGGTGGGTCAGGAGAGTGGGTGGCTGGGCCAGGTCCTCTGGCTCAGGGTCTCTCGTTGGCCACAGCCGGGCTGATGCCGGGAGTGTCCGCTCTGCTCACGCGGGGCACGGGGAGGCTCGGGTGCCTGTGGCTGCCGCTGCTTGGGCCTCTCCACAGGCAGTTCCCGACGAGGCAGTGGCAGCCCTCGGCGTGGGTGGGAACGAGGGTGACAGAGGGCAGGTATGACTGCAGCCACGGTCGGTTTTGACCTGTCACCCCACCACCTGCACAAACGGGTATCAGGGTCGTTGGAGACCGTGGAGGAGGCTGCCTACCACATCCACCTTTTTTGTTTCTAAGAATGGTAATAGACTATATTCTGCATCTTTCTCTTTTAACATTTCTTGGAGGGTGTCCTACCACAGTTTGTAAAGAACTTTTATTTTAATACTCAGGTAGCATTCCATGCACCACAATTGTTTAACCATATCTCCACTGATTGGCATTTAGTTTTTGTTACAAAAACTGCTCTAATGAACATTATTTCACGCGTGTCTGTGGTATCTGTGGGATAAATTCCAGGTGTCATTCTCATTCCTTCCTTTTCCTCATCGCCACACAATCAGTCACCACACGCCTTGCACCGACCTCCAAATTGAGCTTCCCTGGGCCGGCTCCTGAACAGGGTTCGCAGGGCTGGGGTCTGGCCCCTTCTCCTCCTCGCCGCTCCTGATACGCACCTGCCCCCGGCTTCCTCACACAGGCCCCCTGATTCATGCCTCGAGTTCTCACTGGGGCTGTCCTCTTGTCCTGGACCAAACACTCCTTAACGTTTAGGATTCCACTCTGCATCACGACCTCCAGGCAACCTGTGTGAATTTCCCTGGCGGAATTGAAGGTCCCCCATCCAGGTGCCGTGATCTCCGTGCAGGGCTATATCCTGAACATGGATGCTGTTTTAGAACGATCTGCTGGTGGCATGTGTCCACCGTGGCAGGAGAACGCCTGCGGCAGAGATCTCGCCTGTTCCTCTGAAGCTTTAGGGCCTCGAGTGGTGCTCGGCACTTGGGCACTGCACTCTGATATTCGATGCATGAATAATGGATTAAATATGCCCCAGAGATAGCCATTCAAAGTGGAATTTTCCTTCATAATTTGGGACAAACAAAAGGAACAATCGGTTCTGAATATTACGCTCCCAAGCCTGCTGCGCAGTGTAATTTTGTCTCTAGAGTTTCCCCCTCAGGTTCCACATCTTTTTCCAGACAGTGTTGGGGCACAGGTGTGGCCACTCGAGAGCTGCTGCATTCTCGTCCTTTTCCAGGTCCTCGGCAGCCACCTCCTCGTCCCCAGGCTGAGTGACAGGACCAGCTGCCGGCTCTTCTCTGGACCTGGACAGTTTGGCCTTCCCCAAGGCCCTTCCCAGGGCTGCCTGGGCCACGCCACGGCCAGCTGCAGGGGGGCAGAAAAGAAGTTTGCCTCAGTGGCCACTGGAGCCTCTCCCCTTGGGGGAAAGGAGACTGATGATGACCTTCCTGGAGCCGAAGTTCTAGGGGTCGGCGTGTTGAGGAGCAGTAGGGCAGGTGGGGAGCGAGTTCCATCCTGTGGGTTTGGGATTGACCCTCCCAACTCCATCCCCACCTCGCAGTGTGACCCTGGGCAAGTTGCTCACCCTCTCTGAGCCACCATTTCTTTAGCTGTAGAACAGGTTTCAAAGAGAGCCCAGCCCACCCTGCACCAAGCCTCAGTCAGTCCGGGCTTAGAACCCTGTTCCACCCCCGCAGAGTGTGGATCACCGCGGGTTGTAATTTTATATTCATGGAGTCAGCCCCGCTTGGCCCCATATCCAGTGTCCACGCTGGAGTATGAGCTCCGTGACAGCAGGGGCCATTCTGGCACAGCCTTGGTCACTGCCTGAGAACTGGGCGCTCCACAGATACCTGTTGGGTTGACAAACACTAGTTCCCTTCCCCTCAACTGACTTGGCACCTTCCTCTGCACCCAAACTTCCTGCTCTGGCTGTTGGAATAATCACACTTTGCATTGACGGGTCCTTCCTACATGCTGGCTGTAGTTTAACCCACATAGTCACATTTAATCCCCATGGCCACTGTGAAGTAGGTGCTGTTGTCCCCATTACACAGATGAGAAAACCAAGGCCCCAGGAGATTAAGCAAATTGCCCTAAATCACAGTCTTTGTAAGTGGGAAGGCCAGGATTAGAGTGATCCCTGGCCTATTCCAGAGAGGGGTCAAGTTTATGACCTCCACATCCCTAGTCTCTCCAAGTGGAAGTCGCCTCCTGCCTTGGGTTGCTTATCAAGGCTTCATGTTCTCTGTAGCTGGCTTGACCAGGGGCAGGGGTCGGGGAGCCCACTGATGGGGTAGTGCTCCCAGGGGGTCGGCAGGAGCTGGTTGGCCCTGTCCAGGCAGCACAGAGCCCAGAGCCACTGAGCATCACCAGGGTCCTCCCAGCCCCTGTAACCAGGGGGCTGCCCTGGAGATGGGAAAGTGGCCCCAGGGACTTTGCCTGGTTAGTGTCACCTGCTCTTTATAGGCAGAACCGGTCCCAGCCTGCTCTTCCCAAGGGAGTTCTTAGCACAACAGTTTCTCAGACGAGAACACTACAAACTCCCGGGAAACCCCTCTAATTTCCCAGTTAGGCACTCAGGAGACCAGTGGCAGCAGGTACTGAGGTGGGCGTGGGGGCCCCAGGAGTCCCCTCCCTGGCTGGCAGCAGTTGCTGGAGCCTGGGTAAGCCCTTGACCCCTCCCTGCCCTTCGCTCTCGGTGCTGCCAGAAGGGCGGTGTGGGGACTGTCATTCCCAGGCAGTGCAGCCAGCGCCTTAGCAGATTAGACACTTAAAAGCCAGTGTTGCCTGGGCTGTATGCAGCAGAAATGTGGGGAGTCCCTGTCACCAACTCAGCTCCCCAGGCTCGTGCAACTCTCATTGGCCGTAGGCGTCACTGTCCGTGGAGAAGAGTTGGTAATTTGACATTCGTTTTGTGCCAAGGAAGACCGCTCTGGGCAGTGGCTCTGCTTGGCATGAACTTCAGTGTTGGAAGCATTCATTCATGCTTTGGTGTATTCATTGGACGCCGTTCACTAGCTGTGTGGTCTTGGACACGTTACCTAATTTCTCCAAGTTTCCTCACCTGCAAAAGGAGGATGTGAAAAGTACCAAGCACACAGGGTTATAAAATTGCAATAATGCTTGGAAAGTGCTTGGCACCATGCTTGGCACGCAGCGAGTGCTCGGGAACACTTGTTAAGGCTTAGTGTGTACTGACCACCCGCGTGTGCCAGGGATGGGGTGCGCCAGCGTATGCAGAGGTAGAGACACGAGCAAGAGGCAAAGAAACTCCTGGAAATCAGCAGCCATGATAAGAAAGTGGGCAAAGGGTGGGAACAGGCAATTTAGGGAAGATTTCCCCCAAATCAAACAAGCATATCAAAAGATGCCCAAATTAGTTAGTACTACATTAAAACAACGAGGCAGTACTTAAACACTATTAGACTGGAAAGACGTAGGCCGCTGCATACGCCCAGGTAAAGCAAGCGCCTCGGCCGGGCCGGCTGCACTTCTCGGGCTGCCGTCAAACCAAGTGCACGTTTGTTCTGTGACCAGCTGTTCTACTCCTGGGGGTAGAGCTCAGTGAACTTCTCGCCTGGACCCATAAGGGGCATATATGAAGGTGTGCCCTGCAGCTTTGTTTGTGGCGGTGGCAGTTTGAAAGCAATCTGGGAGAATGGACACATAAACGGTTCTACCCCACGCCGTGGAGACTGCGCAGCAATGACAGCTAGACGAGTCTACAGAGAGCAAAAGGAAGGTGTCTGAAAACACGGTGCTGAGAGGACATGGTGAGAAACAGAGTGGAAGGTATACAACAATACTACTTACAGGCAGCAACACACACACACACACACAACCCCAGTAACATACATTTTGCAAGACCCCCCAAAAGATACATATTATACATGCTAACATTATTGCCGTTGGGGAGGAGGGAAATGGAGCGGTCTACGGAAATCCAAGAGAGAAAATAGATCATCAAAAAGAAGGGATCTGGCGCGGGCAGCGCTGGCACTGAAGCAGCCTCTCGTACCGGAAGCGCAGAGGAAGGTGGAGGAGCGTCGCGTGCTGGGGAAGCGCAGAGGAAGGTGGAGGAGCGTCGCGTGCTGGGGGAGCCGGCGGCGCTGAAAGCCCGAGCACAGGTGTGTGGGGCGGCGCCTGGCGGGGCTGGAGTGGGCAGGGGCTGGATCTGGCCACTGAGTCATCCTACCTCATTAATGATGCGATCGGACGTGGAATACAGGCCAGAGCTGGGCACCAGGTACAGCACCGTCGCCACAGTTGAGGTCAGGGGTCAGCAAGTTTCTCTGGAAAGGGCCAGAGTACGTATTTGGCCCGCAGGCTGCGGCGTGGGTCTGGGTGCAGAGTACTGGGGTCTGGGTCTGGCAGTGGCAGGTGGAATTGGACAGAAGGGGCCCGATACGAATGTTGTTGAGGGGACAGAATGCACCAGATTGGGAGACAGGGCAGGGTGGGGACGCCCGGGTTTGGGGAACCGGGAAGGTTGGTGGTCCTGCCGGCCAGGACAGGAAGCACAGGAGGAGGAGCAGGCTTGGCGGGCAAGAGTTCACTTCTGGGCTGTGGGACATGGGTGCTGCGTGGCCTCTGAGAGGACTTGCCCAGTGGTGGGCACCAGACGTCCAGCTCTGGAGACCAGGAGAGGCCGGGCTGCAAATCCAGAGCAGGGAGAGTAGGGGACACGCCTGCTCGCCCACCAGTGCTCGCTCTCCCCGTCCCCACTCCTGCCCCGGCACCTGTGCGCCTGGGAGGGCCTGTGCCACCCCCGGCTGGGTGGCCCCGGCTGCTCCAGCCTCCCAGCACAGCCCATTCCCTGGCTGTGGCCATCGGTTTGGGGTTGGGCACGTGGCCCAAGAAGTCCAGTCAAGGTGAAAGTGAGGGCTCCCGCTTGAAGTTCTGGCCAGAAGCTTCTCTTTCTTTCTCTTTCTTTTTCCTTCTCTGATTACAGTTGTCCGTGGACATGGAGCCTGAAATCGCCGTCTTGCTACCAGCCACACGTGAAGAGGGCAAAGCCAGCGACCCTTGGTGAACGGAGCCAGGGCTGGTGGGTCAGGCGGGGGCTCCGTCCACGCCGGCCCTCAGGTGAGGCGCCGGTTGCACGGTCACGGCACACGCGTGGTGGGGCGAGGACAGCACTGTGTGGGGAGCGCGGACAGCGTGTGGAGAGGCAGTTAAAGAAAAGAGCCCACACAGCAGACCAAGCTCAGGGGGTGACCAGGAGCTTCGTGCTGCCAGGCTGCCCGGTGGCAGAGGGCAGATAGAGAAGGTCCTTGGATTTTAGGGCCACCAGCATGTGGTGGGGACAGGAGCCAGGTTTCTGGGGCTGCAGTGTGGTTTGGAGTTGGGGAAGCAGAGCTTGAGGCCGTGAGGCTGGGGCACAGTCTGGGGCGCAGGTGGATGGGCACAGGTGAGGGGGCTGCAGGTGAGGGGTGCAGGCGAAGAGGGCACAGGTGAGGGGAGCTCCGGAGGCCTGACCCCGGGGTTCTCAGCAGGGAGCCTGAAGTCCTCGGGCATCTCAGGTTCAGCGTAATCCAAACCCAACCGCTTCTTCCTCCCAACTCCCTGCTGGGGATCCCAGCTTCCCAGGCTTGAGGTCTCAGACTCATGTCTGCCTCTCCTGGCTTCTGGGCCTTTCTCTCAGGGGGAAGGTGGGAAGTAGGAAGAAACCAGCCCATGGCCTAAAAGGCCTCTGAGCTGGCCTTGGCCACTAGGAGCTGAGAAAGTCACCTCACCTGTCTGAGCCTGTTTCCTGGTCTGAAAGTGCAGGAATTCCGCCTCTCTCGGCCCTTCCGAGAGCGTGGTGAGAACCCGCAGAACTGGCGGGTGCAGAGGCGCTTAGAGCTCCCGCCTGAGGTGAGCTCCCCACCAGCATCCTGCCCTTCACCGGCCCCTGCCTCCGGCAGGCCTCATGGCCTCCCACCTGGTGCCCGTCTCCAGGCCACTCTGTGCCCGTTTGTCCCAAGATCTGGCTGGAGAAAACGGTTCTTGTCCTACCTTCCTGAAATGGCCATGACAACGGCTTGTTATCAATGCATTGACATGACACAAGAAGTGGCGTCGACACTGCCTACCTGATGACTTCTCTGGGTCTGCCGTATAATCAGACCAAAGCACCGCTGAGCAGGTGCTGCAGCCAGAAGGGGACGTCACGGTGGCTTCTGTGTTAGCAGGGATCGCCGGCCGCAGGTGGAGACAGGACTGGGGCAAGGAGGCAGTCGGAGTGGTCTAGGCCGAGGCGAGGGGTCTGACGCAGGCAGAGCGGTACGATGGAGAGAAGGGGTCAAAGTAGAGATCACTGGGCTCAGGAACCGTGGGCGTTGGGGCAAGGGAGCAGGAGGAGCTAAGGTGACCCCACTTCCTGGTCTCGAGTCCCTGGGGGAGCACTGGGGCTGGGGGAGGATGGCCAGGTCCCTTCCAGCCGTGCTGGTCTGAGGAACCTGGGGCATCTGGAGTGGCCAAGGGGGTCGGCACACGTGGACAGAGATGTGGGCCGGACACAGACATACACATGTGCAGGCATCTTTTTTTTTTCACTTTTATTTTTAAATAATTGCAGTTTTAGAGGAAATCACAACATAGGTACAATTAGGTCTCACGTGCCCTTCCTCCGGTTCCGCTCAGTGGTAATATCTTCACAGGTATAGCACGGTATCCACAGCGAGAACTGGCGCCGGTACCGTGCGCAGAGCGTGTTCAGACCTCACTGGTTTCATATCCCGTGTGCGTATGTGCAGTTTTGCGACACGTAGATTTGTGCAATCACGGCAGCCGTCTGTCACTATTATTTTTTTGCCTGTACGTTCAGTCCGGGTGTCTCAGAGGCATCTCTGACACACACTTAGGCTGTGGACCTGGGGGGGTTCCCAGGAGAGGGTGCGGAGAGAGAAGAGGAGGTGGCTGGGGCAGGATGCGGGGGGAAGAAGAGTGCGGTGCTCTGGCCCCTGAAGGGTCTGTGTGGAGAAGGTTCTGTGAGGGAAGAGACCCCAGGACCCCTGCGCGTGCCTTGTTGTCTGGGGCCCGCTCTGCCCCAGGCCTGGGCCTCTGACCTGGGCCTTTCAGACAGGCCCATCCTCACACCTGCGCTCCCGTACGGCATCGGCCTGGAAACGCCAGCGCATTGGTGCCGCAGCTGCCCTTCCTAGGAAGGAATTTGTGTCTGGGGTGCTTTGCTGGGCCACGTGTACCAAATTTGGCTGGAAAACCGTTGCTGTGTTTGCGTACTGTGTCAGTGAGGGTGACACCCGCGGCTGAGGCTGCTGAGGGGCCCTGGGGTCCCTGCTGCGAGCACGGACACTGGAGGCCTTTGCATCCCCAGCACAGGGCCCAGTGCACAAGCCACCCTCCGTCGTGGAGCTCAGTTGTTTGGTGTCAACTTCTACATTTTGGCATCTTCTCCAACAGGAGAGCACGGCCACCGTGAGTCTCCTGAGAGCCTTGGCAAGTTACCTCGTGCGGAACCAGGGAGGACGTTTTTCCCCAGGAGAAGGGAGGTGCCCTATCCTTAGTATCGATGTCATGCTCTATTTTTGTTCAGTCGTTTGTGCATGAATTCTTTCATCTGTGAACTCTGAAGCTTGAGATTCTGACAATCACAGCCCGCGACACACACGGCGGAAAACGCCCCGTCCTTGCTCGGCCGGAGGCCGAGCCTGAAATGGCGCGGCGGCGCCCTCTGGTGGTAGACAGCAGTGCTGCGCCCCGGGTCCCCGGGCCCGCGGCTTCCCGGGCGCCAGGGCCCGCTCTACCTCCCACCCCGCCCAGAGAAAGCCTATTGTGATGGAAAGACAGACCCGGGAGACAGACGCCAGCACGTGTGGACCCTGCTGTTTGTGCATCAGGGGCTGTACTGGCTGATGAGGGCCCAGAGACAAACGGGACATGGGCCCTGACACCCAAGCGCCCACACCGTGTGGAAGGAAGAAATAATTCCAAGAGCTAGAGACTGGACCGGGCAGCCTGGGGAGAGTTCTGGCTCGGTCCAGTATCGGCTGTGGGACCTGGAACAAGCTACTTAAGCTCTTGGAGGCTCAGGTTTTTTTACACGTAAACATGAAAACAGGGCTAATAATTACTCTCTGGCACGGTTGTTGTTAAAAGACATACTTTATGTGACATGTGAGGTACATAATAGATCACCAAGTGAAAGGTAATTATACTCATTATTGATGCGATAACAACTGGTCAAAGAAGGGAGTACTGGGAAGTGTGGGGGTTGGGGAAGGCTTCACAAAAGAGGAGACATTTCAGCTGGGTTTTGAAGGATGAGTAGGAGTTTCTTAATCAAAAAGGGAAGGGCATTCTGGATGGGTGAACTCTGTGTAGGAAGGCATGGTAGTAGGCAGTGCTATCGCACATTTAGGAAGCTCTAAATATTAATAGTTTGGTCTGGTCTGAGCCTAAGGTGGAAGAGATGAAGCAGGCGGAACTGAAACTGGACAGGGGAGCTTGATCCGCCTCTCCAGGAATGGGCTGCAGAAATCTGTATTTAGTAAGCAAGTCCCCATGGGATTCTGAGGCAGGCTGTCAAAGGCCCAATGTCTGGAAAGCGTCGCTGTACCTGGCATTCTGCACAATTCTCTCTAATCCATACCACAACCTGGCAAGATAGACATTATTGTCCTTATTTACACAGAAGAAAGCCGAGACTCAGAGAGGTTAAGTAACTTTCCCAGGATCACACAGCTAATATGAGCCAAGATGCAATCCCTGGTCAGCTTGACTCCAAAACCCATCACACAGTGAGTGCTCGGGAAAAGCCAACTATTACCCTGTGTGGCAATATTCCTCAGGCCTAGGCTGCCAGGTGTGCTGACGTTATGTTTCTCTGACTTTAATCCTGCCAGGATTTCAGGGAAGACAGGACAGGGCCAGAGAAGCACACTCATGGGCCGGGGTCTGATGCTGGGTATCTGCAGGCTAGGGAGGTTTTCTTGGTTAGAATCCCTCATTGGGCTGAGCGCAGTGGCTCACGCCTGTGATCACAGCACTCTGGGAGGCAGAGGCACGCGGATCGCTTGAGCTCCGGAGTTTGAAGCTGCAGTGAGCTACGATGACACCACTGCACCCCAGCCTGGGTGGCAGCATAAGACCCTGTCTCAAAAAGAAAAAAAAAAATTGCTCACTGGAGGAAGAGAGTCCTATTCTTCCCAGGAATTTGCCAGAGATAATTTTGTGGCTGCGTATATAATTTTTTAACATTTTAAACAATCTCAAACTTACAGAAAAGCTTCAACGGCAGCACAAATAACGTATTTTTCCTGGAACCGTTGAGGGTAAGTTACTGACACCCGCAATACTCCCTCACCTCCCAGAGCATTTCCTGCAAAAAAGGACTTCCCCCTACTCGGCCGGTCCTAACGCGGCGTCCGCCCACAACTGGGAAGTTAACATGGTGCGCCGAGTCCCCCAGTGGCCTGTGATTTCTTCCCGGTAAACGGATCCAGTTCCGATTGGCACGCGGCGTTTGGTTGTCCCGTCTCCTTAGTCTCCTTCGGTCTGAAGCTGCTCCTCAGTCTTCACTGGAGTTTCGGACCTTGACACTCTCGACGATTAAGGGCCAGTTATTCTGTGTCCCTCCGTTCGAGTGTGTCTGCTGCTGCCTTGGGGTCTGCTCCCAGGTTATCTGTCTTTGGCGGGAATATCCCGGAAGTGCTATTCGGCTGCCACATGACTTCAATTTGTCCCGTCAGTGACCATGTGCACTCGGATTCTTTGGCTAACGTGGTGTCACTAGGCTTCTCCCCGTCAAGTTGCTCTTCTTCTCTTGGAAGGAACAATTGCTTTGCGGGGTGCTGTGTGGAAACTGGGACTGTCCTGGTCCTCAACGGACTTTCAGTTTGTTCATTTATGTCAGTGTGGACTCCTCTTTAATTCAGTGGGTTCTGAGACATTACCATCGTTATTTATTTCATGCTCAAATGGTCTCAGATTTGGCTATCAGGGAGCCCCCTGAAGCTGGCTTCGGTGTCCTTCCGACTTGCCCCCTTGTTCTGCGAGCGCCGTCTTGCTTTCTGGCTCCATGAGATATTCCAAGGTCGTCTTGCGCTGCCCTGCCCCAGCCCTGGAGCCAGCCCTCTCTCCAGGAAGCCCCAGTTCCTTCAGTGGAGAATAAAATGCAGAGTCAATATCTGAGCATGAGCTGTGCTCAGTGCTGTGGGCAGTCGCCGTCCAGATCCGCTCAGCGAACCGTGCCTGTACCCGTGTGGATGAACACACGTGTGCATTCACAGTATGCCTGGATTTCTGCATCTAGCCATACATTTTTATATTTGGATCAAACATTTACTTATTTGACCAAGCCCTCTTTAGTGTTGCAGCCTCTAAAAACAATCCAGTCTGACCTCTCTCCTGTTCAGGTGAGGGGTCTGAGACCCAGGGTGTGGGAGTGACGCGGCCGGCTCGAGAGTCCCAGCCGGGAGGGCAGACCTGGAGGGAGAGGCAGGAAGCACGTGAGGCCGCCCCGGCCCTGAGGGTGAGCGGCTGGGTCCCGGCAGATAGGCTTGTCTTTGCAGGCGGCAGAGTGAGGACCAGCGGGAGGACGTCATGGGAAAGCAGGCGCTGGCCCGAGGCGAGGCGGGGCTTCGTAGCAGTCAGAGAGCCCGTGTTGGAAACGGCAGCCCTGCGAGGGGTGAGCCCGCTGACTGACCGCCCCAGGGTGCTGCCTGGGGACGGGCCCCCGCTTTGGCCTTTTCAGCTCCAACCGCTGTGAGCAGCCCACCCCTGCCCCAGTCAGCCACCTTGAGGACCCCGAGGGTCCTGGGTCTTTACACACAGGCCTCATTTCTGGCTCAATTCTTCTAGAACGCTCTTCTGCTCCAGGATCCCCCCCGGGGCCGGCTCGCTCCCCTGAGCTCCCAGCACCCCATCCTTGGGACCCTCGGGAACCTCCCCCCCACTGGATTACCGCTTCCACCCCCCACCCCCGCCCCCTCCACCCTGCAAGCAAAACTCTCCCTCACCCTGGGCTGTCACCCAGTCCAGAGGCGCCACCTGCCGTGGGACTGGGTGTGGGGAGTGTGGGACAGGGGTGGCCTCCCCCACGAGCTGCAGAAGTGCAAGGCCAGCCACACAGCAAGTTCCCCTGTCCCTCCTGGGGTCACCCAGACTCGTACCCCTTTGGGGTTGAGCCTTCCCCACTTTGGGGTTGAGAACCCCTGACTTATTTTTATTTATTTAATTAATTTCTTTCTTTTAATCCCAAGTCATCAAGCAAGGACTTCCTGACTTCTTGGGGTCACCGGCTCTTTTGAGTCTGTGTGTAGAGTTGCAGATGGACTCCTGGGGCCGTGTGAGAAAGCTGTGGTCCTGGGGCTTCGTTCGGAGTGTCCTTTCCCTCTGGGTGTCCCTCTGCTTCATCTTTCCCTCTGAGGCTGTGGCCAGATTCTGCCAGAAATACTCAAGTGGCCAGGAGGTGGCGCTGCCGGGTCGGAGCCTGCACACTTCTCTGCAACTTAAGCTCAGAGGGGGGATGAGGGTAAGGCAAAAGGGAGGGGTGGGGACTGGGAACCACAGGACGTGTGGTCCACCAAAAGCATTCTGCCTGTGCATGTGCGTTAGCAAGCACACATACACCACCAGTATACACACCAGCACACATATACATCCTACATGCTGGTAAATACATATGTACATACATATCCACAAACCTCTATACACACATACATGCCAGTACATTTACACACACGTACATGCATGGTGGTATACACACACACATACACCAGTGTATATACACACATAGTTACAAACCAGCACCCGTATCTAACATATATAATATATATACACACACATACCAGCACATACAGTACATGTATATGTGAATGTAAGCATGCACATATACTATATGCATGTGTGTATGTGTGTGCATATGCACACGTCTGCACGTGTGTGCGTATGTATATACACACATGCCAGGAACCAGGCACTGCAGTTCGGGCCTCTGACTTCTGCCCTCCGAGGTTCGGGAAGGCAGCAGCCGCTCCCCGATCACACAGTCTGACTCCAGATTTCCGTTCTCCTCGACGATCTTTTTGAGTCACTTGTGAACAAGATCCTGGCTTCTGGTGTAAGAACCAGTTCCCCTCAGCCCCAGGAACAGAGAGGCAGAGTCACCGAGGATGCAAATGGCAAAGGAGTTTATTTGCTAGCTCGAGCTAGGGTCCAAGTCCCAGAGCACCAACGCAGTGGCCTCCCTAGGAACCAGGACCCCG
>NW_012138858.1:645418-657452 GCF_000956105.1 Propithecus coquereli
TCCAAAACCCATCACACAGTGAGTGCTCGGGAAAAGCCAACTATTACCCTGTGTGGCAATATTCCTCAGGCCTAGGCTGCCAGGTGTGCTGACGTTATGTTTCTCTGACTTTAATCCTGCCAGGATTTCAGGGAAGACAGGACAGGGCCAGAGAAGCACACTCATGGGCCGGGGTCTGATGCTGGGTATCTGCAGGCTAGGGAGGTTTTCTTGGTTAGAATCCCTCATTGGGCTGAGCGCAGTGGCTCACGCCTGTGATCACAGCACTCTGGGAGGCAGAGGCACGCGGATCGCTTGAGCTCCGGAGTTTGAAGCTGCAGTGAGCTACGATGACACCACTGCACCCCAGCCTGGGTGGCAGCATAAGACCCTGTCTCAAAAAGAAAAAAAAAAAATTGCTCACTGGAGGAAGAGAGTCCTATTCTTCCCAGGAATTTGCCAGAGATAATTTTGTGGCTGCGTATATAATTTTTTAACATTTTAAACAATCTCAAACTTACAGAAAAGCTTCAACGGCAGCACAAATAACGTATTTTTCCTGGAACCGTTGAGGGTAAGTTACTGACACCCGCAATACTCCCTCACCTCCCAGAGCATTTCCTGCAAAAAAGGACTTCCCCCTACTCGGCCGGTCCTAACGCGGCGTCCGCCCACAACTGGGAAGTTAACATGGTGCGCCGAGTCCCCCAGTGGCCTGTGATTTCTTCCCGGTAAACGGATCCAGTTCCGATTGGCACGCGGCGTTTGGTTGTCCCGTCTCCTTAGTCTCCTTCGGTCTGAAGCTGCTCCTCAGTCTTCACTGGAGTTTCGGACCTTGACACTCTCGACGATTAAGGGCCAGTTATTCTGTGTCCCTCCGTTCGAGTGTGTCTGCTGCTGCCTTGGGGTCTGCTCCCAGGTTATCTGTCTTTGGCGGGAATATCCCGGAAGTGCTATTCGGCTGCCACATGACTTCAATTTGTCCCGTCAGTGACCATGTGCACTCGGATTCTTTGGCTAACGTGGTGTCACTAGGCTTCTCCCCGTCAAGTTGCTCTTCTTCTCTTGGAAGGAACAATTGCTTTGCGGGGTGCTGTGTGGAAACTGGGACTGTCCTGGTCCTCAACGGACTTTCAGTTTGTTCATTTATGTCAGTGTGGACTCCTCTTTAATTCAGTGGGTTCTGAGACATTACCATCGTTATTTATTTCATGCTCAAATGGTCTCAGATTTGGCTATCAGGGAGCCCCCTGAAGCTGGCTTCGGTGTCCTTCCGACTTGCCCCCTTGTTCTGCGAGCGCCGTCTTGCTTTCTGGCTCCATGAGATATTCCAAGGTCGTCTTGCGCTGCCCTGCCCCAGCCCTGGAGCCAGCCCTCTCTCCAGGAAGCCCCAGTTCCTTCAGTGGAGAATAAAATGCAGAGTCAATATCTGAGCATGAGCTGTGCTCAGTGCTGTGGGCAGTCGCCGTCCAGATCCGCTCAGCGAACCGTGCCTGTACCCGTGTGGATGAACACACGTGTGCATTCACAGTATGCCTGGATTTCTGCATCTAGCCATACATTTTTATATTTGGATCAAACATTTACTTATTTGACCAAGCCCTCTTTAGTGTTGCAGCCTCTAAAAACAATCCAGTCTGACCTCTCTCCTGTGCAGGTGAGGGGTCTGAGACCCAGGGTGTGGGAGTGACGCGGCCGGCTCGAGAGTCCCAGCCGGGAGGGCAGACCTGGAGGGAGAGGCAGGAAGCACGTGAGGCTGCCCCGGCCCTGAGGGTGAGCGGGCTGGGTCCCGGCAGATAGGCTTGTCTTTGCAGGCGGCAGAGTGAGGACCAGCGGGAGGACGTCATGGGAAAGCAGGCGCTGGCCCGAGGCGAGGCGGGGCTTCGTAGCAGTCAGAGAGCCCGTGCTGGAAACGGCAGCCCTGCGAGGGGTGAGCCCGCTGACTGACCGCCCCAGGGTGCTGCCTGGGGACGGGCCCCCGCTTTGGCCTTTTCAGCTCCAACCGCTGTGAGCAGCCCACCCCTGCCCCAGTCAGCCACCTTGAGGACCCCGAGGGTCCTGGGTCTTTACACACAGGCCTCATTTCTGGCTCAATTCTTCTAGAACGCTCTTCTGCTCCAGGATCCCCCCCGGGGCCGGCTCGCTCCCCTGAGCTCCCAGCACCCCATCCTTGGGACCCTCGGGAACCTCCCCCCCACTGGATTACCGCTTCCACCCCCCACCCCCGCCCCCTCCACCCTGCAAGCAAAACTCTCCCTCACCCTGGGCTGTCACCCAGTCCAGAGGCGCCACCTGCCGTGGGACTGGGTGTGGGGAGTGTGGGACAGGGGTGGCCTCCCCCACGAGCTGCAGAAGTGCAAGGCCAGCCACACAGCAAGTTCCCCTGTCCCTCCTGGGGTCACCCAGACTCGTACCCCTTTGGGGTTGAGCCTTCCCCACTTTGGGGTTGAGAACCCCTGACTTATTTTTATTTATTTAATTAATTTCTTTCTTTTAATCCCAAGTCATCAAGCAAGGACTTCCTGACTTCTTGGGGTCACCGGCTCTTTTGAGTCTGTGTGTAGAGTTGCAGATGGACTCCTGGGGCCGTGTGAGAAAGCTGTGGTCCTGGGGCTTCGTTCGGAGTGTCCTTTCCCTCTGGGTGTCCCTCTGTTTCGTCTTTCCCTCTGAGGCTGTGGCCAGATTCTGCCAGAAATACTCAAGTGGCCAGGAGGTGGCGCTGCCGGGTCGGAGCCTGCACACTTCTCTGCAACTTAAGCTCAGAGGGGGGATGAGGGTAAGGCAAAAGGGAGGGGTGTGGACTGGGAACCACAGGACGTGTGGTCCACCAAAAGCATTCTGCCTGTGCATGTGCGTTAGCAAGCACACATACACCACCAGTATACACACCAGCACACATATACATCCTACATGCTGGTAAATACATATGTACATACATATCCACAAACCTCTATACACACATACATGCCAGTACATTTACACACACGTACATGCATGGTGGTATACACACACACATACACCAGTGTATATACACACATAGTTACAAACCAGCACCCGTATCTAACATATATAATATATATACACACACATACCAGCACATACAGTACATGTATATGTGAATGTAAGCATGCACATATACTATATGCATGTGTGTATGTGTGTGCATATGCACACGTCTGCACGTGTGTGCGTATGTATATACACACATGCCAGGAACCAGGCACTGCAGTTCGGGCCTCTGACTTCTGCCCTCCGAGGTTCGGGAAGGCAGCAGCCGCTCCCCGATCACATAGTCTGACTCCAGATTTCCGTTCTCCTCGACGATCTTTTTGAGTCACTTGTGAACAAGATCCTGGCTTCTGGTGTAAGAACCAGTTCCCCTCGGCCCCAGGAACAGAGAGGCAGAGTCACCGAGGATGCAAATGGCAAAGGAGTTTATTTGCTAGCTCGAGCTAGGGTCCAAGTCCCAGAGCACCAACGCAGTGGCCTCCCTAGGAACCAGGACCCCGCCCTGGGGTAAAAGTTAAGTGAAGCTTTTATATTTTCTGTTGCGCACGACACACCGGTGGCATATAACACGCTGAGCCCACCATCCCCTTTCCCCCTTCGTCCATTGGTTCCTTTGAAAGTGGAGGATTGTTTTGACCCCTGATTGGGTGGTCCCAAGCCTCGGGATTTTCAATTTTGGCGCCAGCACCAGTTCTGATCTGCGTTTGGGGAGGGGGACTGAGACTTAGGCCTACTCTAGGAAGTTCAGCCTGCCATGGAGTTACTCCTGCCCTGTTTTTTTTTTTTTTATTTGACTAACAACTAAAAGCAAGCACGGTTACAGAAGCAAATGGCAATTAGTTAGAATCAAAGAGAACACATTTTTCTAATCTAAAACAGTTTCTGTTCCACACAAAACAAGTACATTCTTCTACTATCAATTCCTGCCTTTCACTGGATGCAGTGCGCACCTCCAGTAGGTATCAGAGTGCAGCTGGGGGTGAGATTTTTCACAGCAATTACAGAGATTCTCAGTAAAATATGCCTTCAACCACACAGGTGTAATTTATATGCTCTCAGACTTAGTATGGAATGCCTGTGGTTTTCCCCTGAAAGAAACATTATTGTCCCCTGGAAATCAGGGTGGGTGCTGGGGGCAGCCTGGCTCCCACCCCACCCAGCTGGGCAGCTTGTGGGTGGGTGTTCTGAGCACAGCGTGGGCTGCGACTGGGCACCCCTAAGAAGAGTGGTCAGCGTGCAGTGCCCTGTCACCACGGGCTTGATGTGCGGGTCCCTCCGAGGTGGAGAGGAGCCAGGAAGGCAGGAGGCTGCCAGCACCTGGCCTAGTGGCTCAGGCCTACAGGCCACCTGGCCGTGAGCTCGGGGACTACGCCAGACTAGAGGGCCACCTTTCTCAACAGTGACACCCTTGTTGGTGGCCACTATAACAGACCTGAGATGGCCGATTGTCTCCCCGAGGTGCTCTGACCAGAGCTTAACCCTTTGGACTGAGAAGGGGCTTGGTGGTCTTGGAGTTATCACGGAAGGATGACCCGAGACGTCTTAGAGAGAGAGGATCTAATCTGAAAAGCAGGAAAATGTGACTTAATTTTGTGCTCCAAGCAGGTGACGCTGGAATCTGGTTATAAATGCATCCATGCCTTTCCTGCTTCCCAGGTGCTTTGATAGAGCAAGTGTGAGTGTGGGTGAGTGTGAATGTGTAAGTGTGAGTGTGAGAGTGTGTGTGCGAGTGTGAGTGTGAGTGCGTGTGAGAGTGCGAGTACATGTGCGAGTGTGAGTGTGTGGGAGTGTGTGTGAGTGCGAGTGTGTGTATAAGTGTGAGTGTGAGTTTGTGTGAGTGTGCGTGTGCGTGTGAGTGTGTGTGAGAGAGAGTGAGGGTCTGCTGGCCCAGGCGAGTGTCGAATGCTCTATATTCCGGAAGAGCAGGCCTGTTCCCCGGAGGACAGTGGGGTCGTCTGGTGACTGGCCGGCCCTGTGGAGGAGGACTGGCCGTGGGCATCTCATCGCAGACGGGCTTCCTCCAGGCTGTGCCCTGTCTGGACAGAGTCGGGAGTGCTGTGCAGAGGGGAGCGGGTGAGCACATGACTACGCGTGCGTGCTGTGGCTCCCCGTGCGAGCGGAGGCCCCGGGCACACCCGGCCTGAGGGTTGAGGGCAGATGTGGGGTGGGAGTCAGGCATGTTTTAATAATAGAAGCGACTGCCTGCCACAGAGTCAGTGTTGAGCTCCGCAAACATCTTGCAAGCTGCTTGTTCTCTTCTTTTTAGAAGAGGCTTCTGTCTGACTCATGATTGAATTAAATGCTGCAATCCTGCTGCAAAGAAGTTAATGTCCTGGCTGTGCTGGAACATTCCTCAACCTTGCTGGGTATGAACCATTCTTTTATTTATTTATTTATTTATTTTTTGAGACAGAGTCTCACTCTTTTGCCCGGGCTAGAGTGAGTGCCGTGGCGTCGGCCTAGCTCACAGCAACCTCACACTCCTGGGCTCAAGCGATCCTCCTGCCTCCGCCTCCCGAGTAGCTGGGACTACAGGCATGCGCCACCATGCCCGGCTAATTTTTTCTATATATTTTTAGTTGTCCGATTAATTTCTTTCTATTTTTAGTAGAGACGGGGTCTCGCTCTTGCTCAGGCTGGTCTTGAACTCCTGAGCTCAAACAATCCGCCCACCTTGGCCTCCCAGAGAGCTAGGATTACAGGCGTGAGCCACCACGCCCGGCCTGAACCATTCTTAAAGATGCAGAACTGGGGTGGGGGGCGGCGCTGGGCCTTTCTGTTTGAAGAAGAAACAGGGGTCAGAGTTGGAGGTGAGCTCATGCAGGGCCTGTGCCCTCAGGTGGCCTGGCTTTCTTGCACCTCTCCTCTTGCAGCAGAAGAAGCCCCTGCAGCCTTTGCCCCTGGACAACTCTTGTGCCTGACACCTGGAGCTCACCCCGGTGCTTGGGGAGGGCACCCAGTCCTGTCGCAGCAGAGGACAGGTGGAAGGTCAGCAGAAGGCTGGCATGCCAAGTACTCTCTTCCATTCGTGGGCTCTGTCTTGGGCAAGTCACTGATTTCTCTGAGCCACATTTTCCATCTTTGTCAAATGGGGATTAATAAGGCCTGCCCTTTGTCCCCCTGAGGCTGTCGGGAGGCACCCTGTGTGCCTGGAGGGCTTGGTAAACAGCAGGCTGCACACCTGGTGTGGGCCATTATGCTCATGCTGAGGGCCTGGGGCGGGGCTGCCAAATGCCGCGTGGGGACGGCTGAGCCCCTCCTGGCACCACCACTGATGTCCCAGCTGGAGAGTGGGACAGGGGCTCCAAGTCCCTGCCTGCTGACGCCGCCTCCTAGAAAGTTCCCCTTCCCCAAACGTGTCTGGGAGTTCTCGAGGGATGTAGTGCATTCAGTTCTGCTAGACTGCTTGTTTTCAAGTGGGAATTTGTTCCAACACAACCGATAGATTAGGGAGCAACTGGAGCATGACATGAATTTCAAAGTTCACATTTGCTCTGCACGAATTTGTCCTCAGAAACATGAGGCGAGCCCAGAGGACAGCACCCAGGCACACACCCCAGCCTCTCCCAGCTCACTGAGTGTGCTCGAGCCACACCCACCCACCTCTGCCGCTAGAACTTTCCCCCAATTCCAGATCCCCTCCTTCCCCAGCTCACACCCTGCAACGCCCACTTGCTTGAACAGACCACAGGTCTTTTTAAAGGCAAAGTACCATATTTACTGTGGCCTTTATGTATTTCTTAAGTATTTAACATGTGTAAAACTGTGGTAATGTTTTTATTATGTTCCTATCTTTTTTAGATGTGTTACTGACCAAGTCCCTAACTCTGTTTTCCTTATAAGCCAAGTGGTTTTTATCACATGACTCTGCGGAGCACAGTGATTTTTACCAACGTCTGTGTCGCAGCGTAACAGAACCATCTGTGACTTCGCGGACTGGTCCAGGGCCTCTGCTGCAGCCAGAGGCGACCCAGGTGTCAGGACCCTGCCTTAGGGAGCACTGGCTGTGCGAATTTTGCACGGTTTCTCTCACTGGGTGATTTCCCTGGGGGAACAATGGCAGTGAACTGCCACCAAGTACCAGGTGCTGCTCTGATTGGCGATGGTCACTCGTTGGATCTTCACGGCAGCCCTGTGAGGTTGGTATTAATGATATCTCTATTTTACAGATGAGAAAACTGAGTCACAGACAAGATTGGTAACTTGCCCAAGCTCACATAGCTTGTAATCAGGGGAGCCAGGATGTGAGCCGGCCCTGCTGGGCAACGCGCATGCCATACCGGGGTGGGCAGGCTTTTCCTGCGAAGGATCGGATAATAAGTATTTGTAGCTTTGTGGCCAGATGATCTCTGTTGAGGCTGCCCTTGTAGCACAAAAGCAACCATAAGCCGTGTGCAAATGGATGGGCAAGGCTGCATGAGGACAAAATTTTGTTTGTGAACACTGAACTTTGAATTCCTTATTTTTGTACATCAAGAAATGTTCTTCTTTTAATTTTTTTCAACAATTAAAAAATGTAAAAACCATTCTTAGCTTGTGGACGGTACAAAAATAGGTGGTAGGCCCATGGGTCATCGTTTGCCTGCATAGATCCCTGCTCCAGAGAGAGAGAATTGGTCAAAAGGTACCAGCATTTGAATGGCTCTCGAAATGTTCTGGAAATCAAACACACTTACATTGTCAGCAGGGCTTTTGGTGTTTTAATTTCATGACAATTATTTTTAAATACTTGTTACTTTAACAGTTATAAAGCAAAACGTTTCCTCCTCTGTTTTATTGGACTAATACATATACCTAATTGTAAAAGTCAAATAGTTATAACACCTCTAACAAAAATAGCCATCCCTGGTTTCACCCCTTCGCACCTGAGTTCCACTCTTCAGAGGCAAGCACTTTCAGCTCTTTTAACTGCGCTGGAATCTCCCCCCATACTTCTAATAATGTGTTTCAGTACTTTTTCTTGACTTTTTTTCTGTTTTAGGCATTATTTATTGCCTTCCTACTAAAGAAGATCAGATTTAGTTTCCTTATGCAAGAAAGAGAGCAGGGAACATCACCCTAAAATATGCAGTGCCCGACAGGCACACACGTAGCCGTGGTAAGTGATTATGGTTATTAAAGAATGAAATAAAATGTTTTAAATTTCGCGTGTGTAATTATTTTTCAAATGTTTACAAAGTTGTTAGAATGCAAATATTTAAGTTGTTTGTACCTAACTACCTAATAAATGGAACCTCTGTCAATTTCTTCTGGCCCAGAAGTGCTGTGAAAAAATTAATGGGACATTTCAAGTGCTGTGAAGAGAGATGGTTTGGGAGCCCCTGGATTGTGGCTAACAGAGAACACTCACTGCTTTCCAGCAGCAAAAATAAATCCCTTCTGTGTGACGATAACATAGACCAGAGACTCAATTATCTCTGTAATTTTCGACACACTGCATTTGACAGTCAGTAAAAGAAACCTGGTGTAAGAAAAGATAAGATAGGAGTGAAAACCTAGGGAGAAGAATTAGACAACCAGACAATAGAAACAGACCCGCAGGGGGGGCTGGATAATGGAATTAGCCGTGATGAACATCCCCAAGGAATTAAAAGGCAAGATTCAGAATTTTTGGCAGAGAATTGGAAAGTATAAAAAAGAAGCAAGTGGAAATCCTCGAATTGAAAGGTACAGCAGCTGAAATTAAAACTCAGCTCGAATTTGGGACTGACAGCAGAAAAGATGTAACAGGAAACATATGAGAAGAAAATCACCCAGAAGAGAGACAAGAAAGTGGAAATGCAGAAATGAGTTAAAGAGAATTATGGGACATTGAGAAAAGATCAAACACGCATGTTGCTAGAGTCACAAAAGGAGAGGAGGAGGAAATGGGGCAGAAGCAATACTTGAATAGCTGAGAATTCACCAGAACAGACTCAAGGCATTCAGCCATGGATACAGTAATCTTTATGGACTCCAACAGGATACGAAGAAAAGAAGCCCACCCTGTTATTAGAGGGGCTATTACTGCTCCATTATATTCTCCTTCCTAACCCTTTGTATTTTTGTTGTCCTTATTACACTTTGTCCTCATGTATTTATCGATGAGTGTATTAGTGATTTAATGATTTGTAGCAAATAATCCCAAAACATATTGGCTAAAGATCACAATAATCATCTGTTATGTCTCATGGCGTCTGCGGCTCAGGTATTCAGGAGAGGTTTCAGCTGGTGGTTCTGGCCTCTATGAGCCTATAGTCAGCCAGGGAGGCTTTGCTGGGCCTGGTGGGTCCTCTTTCAAGGTGGCAAGTTGGTGCTGATGATTGACAGGAAGCCTCAGTTTCCCTTTACATGGGCCTCGCCACAGGGCTGCCTGCATGTCCTCCTGGCATGGCAGCAGGCTTCCTCCAGAACAGTTGAGCCCAGAGACCTAGGTAGAGGCTGTGATGCTTTTGTGACCTTGATCTGAATGTCACATGCTGGCATTTCTGCTCTATTCCACTGGTCACACAGGCCAGCCTTGTGTTTTTAAATTGTGGTAAAATGTACATAACAAATTACGCCATTTTAACCGCTTTTAGATGTGCAATCCAGTGGCAGTAATTATAGTCACAATGTTGTGCAACCATCACCATAGCTATTTCTTTCTTTCTTTCTTTCTTTCTTTCTTTCTTTCTTTCTTTCAGACAGAGTCTTGCTTTGTTGCCCAGGCTAGAGTGCCGTGGCGTCAGCCTAGCTCACAGCAACCTCAAACTCCTGGGCTCAAGCGATCCTACTGCCTCAGATCCCGAGTAGCTGGGACTACAGGCATGCGCCACCATGCCCGGCTAATTTTTTCTAATTTTAGTTGTCCGATTAATTTCTTTCTATTTTTAGTAGAGACGGGGTCTCCCTCTTGCTCAGGCTGGTCTTGAACTCCTGAGCTCAAACAATCCGCCCACCTTGGCCTCCCAGAGAGCTAGGATTACAGGCGTGAGCCACCACGCCCGGCCTGAACCATTCTTAAAGATGCAGAACTGGGGTGGGGGGCGGCGCTGGGCCTTTCTGTTTGAAGAAGAAACAGGGGTCAGAGTTGGAGGTGAGCTCATGCAGGGCCTGTGCCCTCAGGTGGCCTGGCTTTCTTGCACCTCTCCTCTTGCAGCAGAAGAAGCCCCTGCAGCCTTTGCCCCTGGACAACTCTTGTGCCTGACACCTGGAGCTCACCCCGGTGCTTGGGGAGGGCACCCAGTCCTGTCGCAGCAGAGGACAGGTGGAAGGTCAGCAGAAGGCTGGCATGCCAAGTACTCTCTTCCATTCGTGGGCTCTGTCTTGGGCAAGTCACTGATTTCTCTGAGCCACATTTTCCATCTTTGTCAAATGGGGATTAATAAGGCCTGCCCTTTGTCCCCCTGAGGCTGTCGGGAGGCACCCTGTGTGCCTGGAGGGCTTGGTAAACAGCAGGCTGCACACCTGGTGTGGGCCATTATGCTCATGCTGAGGGCCTGGGGCGGGGCTGCCAAATGCCGCGTGGGGACGGCTGAGCCCCTCCTGGCACCACCACTGATGTCCCAGCTGGAGAGTGGGACAGGGGCTCCAAGTCCCTGCCTGCTGACGCTGCCTCCTAGAAAGTTCCCCTTCCCCAAACGTGTCTGGGAGTTCTCGAGGGATGTAGTGCATTCAGTTCTGCTAGACTGCTTGTTTTCAAGTGGGAATTTGTTCCAACACAACCGATAGATTAGGGAGCAACTGGAGCATGACATGAATTTCAAAGTTCACATTTGCTCTGCACGAATTTGTCCTCAGAAACATGAGGCGAGCCCAGAGGACAGCACCCAGCTGATGCGAGCTTAGGAAAACGCCAGTGCAGGCACACACCCCAGCCTCTCCCAGCTCACTGAGTGTGCTCGAGCCACACCCACCCACCTCTGCCGCTAGAACTTTCCCCCAATTCCAGATCCCCTCCTTCCCCAGCTCACACCCTGCAACGCCCACTTGCTTGAACAGACCACAGGTCTTTTTAAAGGCAAAGTACCATATTTACTGTGGCCTTTATGTATTTCTTAAGTATTTAACATGTGTAAAACTGTGGTAATGTTTTTATTATGTTCCTATCTTTTTTAGATGTGTTACTGACCAAGTCCCTAACTCTGTTTTCCTTATAAGCCAAGTGGTTTTTATCACATGACTCTGCGGAGCACAGTGATTTTTACCAACGTCTGTGTCGCAGCGTAACAGAACCATCTGTGACTTCGCGGACTGGTCCAGGGCCTCTGCTGCAGCCAGAGGCGACCCAGGTGTCAGGACCCTGCCTTAGGGAGCACTGGCTGTGCGAATTTTGCACGGTTTCTCTCACTGGGTGATTTCCCTGGGGGAACAATGGCAGTGAACTGCCACCAAGTACCAGGTGCTGCTCTGATTGACCATGGTCACTCGTTGGATCTTCACGGCAGCCCTGTGAGGTTGGTATTAATGATATCTCTATTTTACAGATGAGAAAACTGAGTCACAGACAAGATTGGTAACTTGCCCAAGCTCACATAGCTTGTAATCAGGGGAGCCAGGATGTGAGCCGGCCCTGCTGGGCAACGCGCATGCCATACCGGGGTGGGCAGGCTTTTCCTGCGAAGGATCGGATAATAAGTATTTGTAGCTTTGTGGCCAGATGATCTCTGTTGAGGCTGCCCTTGTAGCACAAAAGCAACCATAAGCTGTGTGCAAATGGATGGGCAAGGCTGCATGAGGACAAAATTTTGTTTGTGAACACTGAACTTTGAATTCCTTATTTTTGTACATCAAGAAATGTTCTTCTTTTAATTTTTTTCAACAATTAAAAAATGTAAAAACCATTCTTAGCTTGTGGACGGTACAAAAATAGGTGGTAGGCCCATGGGTCATCGTTTGCCTGCATAGATCCCTGCTCCAGAGAGAGAGAATTGGTCAAAAGGTACCAGCATTTGAATGGCTCTCGAAATGTTCTGGAAATGAAACACACTTACATTGTCAGCAGGGCTTTTGGTGTTTTAATTTCATGACAATTATTTTTAAATACTTGTTACTTTAACAGTTATAAAGCAAAACGTTTCCTCCT
>NW_012138858.1:659637-661108 GCF_000956105.1 Propithecus coquereli
GGCTAGAGTGCCGTGGCGTCAGCCTAGCTCACAGCAACCTCAAACTCCTGGGCTCAAGCGATCCTACTGCCTCAGATCCCGAGTAGCTGGGACTACAGGCATGCGCCACCATGCCCGGCTAATTTTTTCTAATTTTAGTTGTCTGACAAATTTCTTTCTATTTTTAGTAGAGATGGGGTCTTGCTCTTGCTGAGGCTGGTCTGGAACTCCTAACCTCAAGCAATCTACCTGCCTCAGACTCCCAGAGTGCTAGGATTACAGGCACGAGCCACCACGCCTGGCCACCATATCTATTTCTAAAAGTTTTCCACACTCTGCACAGAAACTCTGTATCCCTTAAGCAACAACCCTCTCCCCAGCCCTGGTAACCTCTAATCTACTTTCTGTCCCTGTGAATCCTACCTGTCCTACGTGCCTGGCACGTGGGATCCTGCAGTACTTGTCCTTTTGTGCCTCTCCTATTTCACTTAGCATGTTTCAAAACTTCATCCAGGTTGTAGCATGTGTCAGAATTTCACTCCTTTTTATAGCTGAATACTACTCCATTGTATGGACTTACCACATTTCTCCAGTCACCAGATGATAGGCAGCCCCATGTTACAGAGGGAGGGGACTCCATGAGGTATGGACATCAGGACGTGAGACTCGCTGGGGCCCCTCCTGGCAGGTGGCTACCATGGTGAATTTGCGTGTCCAAAGCCAGTCTCCCACTAGAATTCACCCTTCGTGAAGCCAAGAACCCAGTCTGCCTTTGTCACCGTTATGTCCCACTTCCCAGAGCAGGGCCTGACACAAAGCAGGTGTGCAAGACTGTGGAAGAGGCAAGTGACAAGCGAGGGAGCTTTCAGAGGGTGGTGGCCCAGATTGCTGGGGTCTGGGAATCCCCTGGAATGAAGGAACGACAGGAAGAACTGGGTCAGTTTGACTGGAGTGAGAGTGTGACTTCTGGGGAAGAGGTGGGGATGTGATCGTGGTCAGCACGACAGAAACGCAGAGGTGGAAGGGACCCCAAAGACCGCCCAGCCCAGCAGCTCTATTATGTTTCAGATAAAGAGGGTTCATTAGTTTCCTGGGGCTGCTATAACAAAGTGCCACAGACTGCGTAGCTCGAAACACCAGAAATTTATTCTCTCACAGTTCTGGAGGCTAAAAGTTCAAAATCAAGGTGTTGGCAGGGTTGGTTCCTTCTGAGGGCTGTGAGGAACACTCTACTCCCAGCCCTTCTCCTGGCTCCTGGTGCTTTGCTGGCAATCTTGATGTTCCTTGGCCCATGGACACATCACCTGACCTGTCCTCTGTTGTCACCCGGCTCTCCCCTGTCTCTGTGCCTCTTCTCCTCTTCTTGCAGGGACACAAGTCATATTGGAGTAAGGGCCCACGCTACTCCAGCATGACCTCATCTTAATTTAATTACATCTGCAACAAACTCATATTTTCAAATAAGGTCACATTCTGAGGTCCGGGGAGATAG
>NW_012138858.1:663348-667463 GCF_000956105.1 Propithecus coquereli
GGACTCCGCTTATTTGCCGGGTTATCTCCGCTACAGAGGGGGTCCCTTATCACTCCGTGTGCAGGAGGGGAGCCTGTGAACACCCTGACTACCTATGGGATCACTGAGTCGAACGTGTCCGGCGCCTTGGAGAAGAGGCTCGCCAGGGTCCCGCTGAGGCGCCACTCAAATCGACATGCCTTTTTTAGAAGACAGTTCAAGCCGTGAGAGAGAGAATATGACCTGCTTAACTCTCGCAGCTAATTCACTGCTTTTGCAGAAGACCCAAGACTCACTTCTGTCTGCCCCTGATGTCTAATTAATACCAGATAATCATTCTTCTGCATGAGATTCTAGTAGCGTCCGGCTTGTCTGCAGTTCCTGCGTACTTGTTAGTCAGAAAAAGTAAGGCTTGCATGGTGGATGGAAAGAAAGGTCAGCTAGATGTCGGTGAAGTGTGCTGTTTTCTGCAAGACAGCTCCAGGCACTATAAACTGGGGGGAAAACATAAGAAAATTTTAAAGAAAAATGAAGCTCTGACCCCTTGCCAAAGAGCCCTTCAGCTGTAAGTAGATATTTCCACTCCCCGGAGCCTGGAGGGAGTGTTAATGGATCTATGTGTCACTGCAGTTGAACCTTGGCGAGGGAGACCGTTTCTCAGGCAAAGAAGGGGGCTGCAGCGTCAGCCAAGAGATTGCGAATCTGCTGGGCCAGCTGCCCAAGAGATGCACGTGCATGGCGCAGGTGCTGGGATGCTGGGTCAGGGAAGCTCACGCCTGGCCAGGAGAACGCACTTCTTGATGGAGCCGGAGAGTGGAGTTGTTCAGAGATACATCTGCTCTGTGCTAGGCGTTTGTGTGACAGGCTGGCTTCAGGGGTGTGTGACCTGTGTGGTCACAGTCACACAGGGACCTGCACGTAGCTCTGCTGTTGCTGTTTTGAGATTCTCCATGACATGTGAACCAGGTGCCTGCACTTCCGCTTTGCACTGGGCCCTGCAAAGTACGCAGCAGGCCCTGACAAGGCATCTGTCTCCGTCTGTCACCCTCACTACTCGGTTATTTGTGGGGCAGTTGGTGCCATGGACAGTCTTAAGCCCACACTCTGATGTCTCAGAGAGAGAAGCTACAGCCAGAGGAAGACGACATGAGCCGGAGGTCAGGGCCCCTGAGGCTTGAATTTCAACACTGCCGGCAACTATAATAGCCACAAGATCTTGAACACGGCCTTTAGCTTCTCTGGGCCTCAGTTTTTTCATCTGTAAAATGGACATGCTGATAACAGCTCTGCCTATGTCAGGGAATTGCTTTGAGTTGCTGAGAGTAAGAACTCAGTTTTGCCATTTGGGCCCTGTGCAGAATCCAGCCCAGCACCTTGCATTTAGCAGCAGTGCACACTTGGTGGCCATTTAGAACATGAGCCAATGGGGGGAATCTCTTAGGCAAAGCCGTGTAAATGATAGACTGGCATTACGCGTTGTGGCAACACACTATCTGATGTCTTGTGCAAATTTGCCATCTGGACTCTGCTGCTCTGGGCTTTTATACAAGAGGAGACAGGGCCTGCTCGCTTCGGGATGTGCCCTCGAAAACCCTCCCCTGTGGATGCGTGGAATGCCGAAACGAGAACACACAGGTGCTGCCCTCTTGTACGCCAAGTTTTAACTATCTAGGTCCTCCTTTGGGTGGTGTCATGATTATCATAGTAACAACCACCTTTTCGAATGCATACCATGTGCAAGTGTTAATTTAAGTCACACCACAACCCTATTATTACCACCTCCATCTTACAGGTGAGGCTCTGTCTCAGGGGACCTCCCGTTTCACGGCGGGGAGGTAGCAGAGTCAGGCTGGAGCCCAGGGCTGTTTGGGACCGTGGTTGTGGGTCCTGTCACCCATGCTGGGCAGGCCTTATGTTCGGTGTGTTCCCTGAGATGGGCTTTCTGTGGGTTTTCACTGGGGCTCACTCAGCATGATTGCCTGAGATAGCTGGTTTCTTGCGTTTTAGCCTCTCATGTTTCCCGAAGCTTCTTAAAGTGAAACATGCTAGAGAGACTCCAGGCAGCTGTGCAGTCTCCTCAGAGAGTCTAGGGAACTTTATAATTTGCTTACTTATTTGGGTAATAGCTTGACTGAGATATAATTCACATACTGTACAATTAATCCACTTAAAATGTGCAATTTAATGGTTCTTACTGTATTTAGAATTGTGCAACCATTACCACAATTAGTTTTAAAATATTTTCATCACCCCAAAAGAAAGCTCACACCCTATAGCAGCAACACCCTGTACCCCTCACTACGCAACTGCTAATCAACTTTCCGTCTCCGTGGATTCGCTTGTTCTGGGTACGTCACGTAAGTGAGTCGCACGAGGCCTGCTGTGTCTGGCTTCTCCCACTTAGTGGAATATTCTCAAGGGTCATCCGTGGTGCAGCCCGTGTCAGGTCTTCGTTTCTTTTCAAGGCCGAATCATACTCCGCTGCATGGACAGACCATGTTTTTTGGTGCATTCATCATTTGATGGGCACTCAGGTGGCTTCCACTTCGGGGCTGTTACGAATCGTGCTGCTGTGAACATTCACGTACAGGTTGTTATGTGGACGTGTGTTTTCATTTATCGTTCATTTTTATATGATTGTTTTCTAGGAGCCAGATGTGGCCTCTGCAGGGCCGTCGTGGAGGACAGAGAGTAAACTATGAATCTGCTTGGGCTCAGGTTTCTCCTCTGTAAGGCAGGCCGGGAGGAGCAGCGCAGCGTGTGTGCGCACATGCGTGTGGGCTCCTGCGTGTGCGGAGGACAGGTGTGTGTGTTTCTGGTGTCAGGCTGGAGCGAGGGTGGAGAGAGGCTGCTACCAACAGAAAGAAACTCTCAGGGGAGAGGAGAGCTGGGCCGCCAACCTCTTCCTCTCTCCTCTCCCGGTTTCTTTTTGCTGAGCTGGCAGACGATTCAGGTGAGAAGCGTTCAACTTGGGCTCAGGCCTCAGGTTGGCACCGTTTGACTTGGAAAGTGACTGTGGACTCCTGCCACCCATGAGTCAGCCAGCAGGGATTGCCTTCCTCTTCCCACAGCAGCCTAGGATGGCCCCCAGATCTACAAAGCGGGGAGCTGCTGCCAGAGATCTCACCTGGAGAGCCAAGAAAATGTAACCATTCCATCTTTTACCATCTGCTGAGTCATTTCAGGATGACAGACATCATCTGGCTCCTTAGGAGTGACCCTAATTTGGCCAAAATCATTTGGATTCTTCAAATGCAGCTTGGCAGAGTGGAAAAGGGGAAAGCTGTGACTTTGGACACACTTGATTCAAGCCCTGGATTGGTCGTTTATTAGGTGCACGACCTTTGGCAGGTCACTTACCGTCTCTGAGCCTCGTCCTCTTTATTTGTCAAATGAGGATAATGACTCTTACCTGGTGGGATTGTCCAGCGCACCAGATGAGCACCAAGTGCCTGTAGGGCACAGGTAATCAACCGTCGATAAACGGTAACTGTCTCCCGGTGAAGGAGGCTGGGCGACCTGCTTGAGACATGCCTGACTCGACTCTGTCCGTCTCGGCTGACCTGTGGGCAAAAGGCAGAGGCCGAGGAGGCCTACTCTGCTTTTCCATTGGATGCATCTTTTCCACAAATGATCCTTCCACTACATCTCCATAAACTCATGCATTTCAAAGGGAATCTGAATTTTAACTTGATGAGTTTTAGTAAGTTTTATTGCATGTCTGAGCCGCATTCGATTATTTTACAAATATTTATCCATGTCACCAGTGCATACTGGCCCATGTTCTAGGCCTACCTCTCTGGCTGGTGTAGAGAAAGGAACATATTTGAAAGATGCATAAGACACAAACACTCTTCACATACAGATCTGAGACTGGGGGGGAAAATTGGCTCAAGGGTCCACAGATGTGAGTTTTAGTCCTGATGCGCTGCTGCTATTTCAGTGTGCGAACGTAGGAAAGTCGTACAAACTTTGATTCGTAGTTCCTTTTCATTGGTGAAATGAGGGAGTAGAATGAAGGGGTTTTGAAGACCCCTTGCCAGCCCTAACGCTCTAGAAGAATGTTGTGTGATAATCTGGAGCAAGCTGTCCTCTGCTGCCTAAGCACACATCTGTCTTCATTCCTTAGAGGCTGC
>NW_012138858.1:667513-671354 GCF_000956105.1 Propithecus coquereli
TGTCCTAATAATAAGCAGAAATACAGAGCTTTAATAGGGCGGGCTCTCAGCTTGGGCAATTTCTGTTCAACTACAGTTGATGATTCTAGCCCTCCTATCTCTGCTGAAGACAATTCTGTGACCTCCACCCAGTGACCTCCACCCAGCTAGGGCTGAGCCAACTACTGTAGCACAAAGAACAAAAGACTCACCCTGCCCCTCCCAACAACTGGCCTGAGGCAGGGGTGCAGGTTTTAGTTCTCAAAAAGGAGTGGAGGATGTTTTAAAGAGACAGAAAGTATTTTTGCCGTTTTTCCAGGCCATTCCCTCTGTTACATATTCCCCACTGTCAATATTTCCCTTCCATATCTATGGGAGGAGGGACGACGTAGTCATCGAACTATTTCCTGCTGATTTGGGGCGATGTCTCAGGTGGAAGGTTTGTGTTTGTGTATGTCATTGCAAAGCTTCGGCAGGATATTCACAACAGATTACCAGGTGAAAAAGGTTACAAGCAATAACTACAACGTGAGGATTGGCGAGGCCGAATGGACTGTCGCCTTGCACACGATGTCCGATACAGCGCTGGGCTGGAAAGAGACACGGGTGCTCTGAGTGCAGAGCGATTAGTTGCCCCCTGCAGGTGATCCGAGAAATCCCACATTGTTATGGTACAAAGTGCGAGAAGTGACCACTGAGAGACCGAACTGAGCCAAATTGTGCGTCTTTATTAGCTGGCCAGCGACTACCCTCTGCACCACTGAGAGGCAGAGCGCAGAGAGCAGTCCAGAGCGGAAAAGGTGAGAAGGCCTTATACTAACTTGGAGGGGGCTGTGTGACGTTAAACACGACATAGTGGAACAAAAATAATTACATCATACATTGCATAGCTGCGGGGTCTGGGACCTGCCTCAGACCACCTGCCTGGCCTCGGGACTGGTTACAGTCTTTGAGCAAGCAAGGTTCCAGAAGCAGATGGCATCAGTTAAGGCAGGGAGCATTCTTTCTTGGGGAGGCAAGTACAGTAAATTTGACTGCAGACAGCTGGGGGGTTCACACAATCAGTTACAAGGTCATTGCTCACAGAGTACAGATTTTTCTATTAGGGCGAGGTTTACAAAGTACAAGCTTTTTACTCTATAGACAGGAATGAGTCTTGAAACAGCGTTTTCATAATAACTGTTCATATTTTTGAGGCCTACCACTGCAACACGGCACCGAACAAGGTTTAGGATGACAAACGCAGCAGCAAGACAGGTTGACAGAAGAGGCAACAGCCTGGGGAAATCTTCACTAAGGAGTTACCTCTCCATCCTGTAGACAGAACGAATAAGCAAAGAAAAGTTAGTGAAAATATCAACATTTTCATTTTTTCCCTTTTCCTAAACAAATATTTTAGATTGCCTAAAGGCTGGCCCCTCCACGGGGAGCTCGGGTCCCCTTCTTCCATAGGACACCTCTTTACTCTGGTATGATGGACTCGAGGTTTCACTTCTGACAATTTCCACGAGGTGTGAGCTGTTAGAGGTACTTCATAGGGTCCCTCCCACTTCTCTGCTTCCAGCTGGGGTGGGGACCCAAGACAGGCAAACTCACGCGCAGTGGTTAGCACCTGACCCGCTCAGCTGACATGCTGCTTTCCTCTGCTTTCTATACTCGTGCTTATATTGCCATACTTACCTCGGGGTGCTAGGATTGGTCTCCCACAAGCTATTTCTTAGGGGCTTAACTTAACCCTGCTTCCGAAGGCCACCCTTAACCCAGAGGAGGACAAGCAGCAATGCCGTATCCCACTTTCCTGCGTCCGTTCCAGGGTGCAGGTGTTTTCCATTCTGGATGTGGGACTCCGCTTATTTGCCGGGTTATCTCCGCTACAGAGGGGGTCCCTTATCACTCCGTGTGCAGGAGGGGAGCCTGTGAACACCCTGACTACCTATGGGATCACTGAGTCGAACGTGTCCGGCGCCTTGGAGAAGAGGCTCGCCAGGGTCCCGCTGAGGCGCCACTCAAATCGACATGCCTTTTTTAGAAGACAGTTCAAGCCGTGAGAGAGAGAATATGACCTGCTTAACTCTTGCAGCTAATTCACTGCTTTTGTAGAAGACCCAAGACTCACTTCTGTCTGCCCCTGATGTCTAATTAATACCAGATAATCATTCTTCTGCATGAGATTCTAGTAGCGTCCGGCTTGTCTGCAGTTCCTGCGTACTTGTTAGTCAGAAAAAGTAAGGCTTGCATGGTGGATGGAAAGAAAGGTCAGCTAGATGTCGGTGAAGTGTGCTGTTTTCTGCAAGACAGCTCCAGGCACTATAAACTGGGGGGAAAACATAAGAAAATTTTAAAGAAAAATGAAGCTCTGACCCCTTGCCAAAGAGCCCTTCAGCTGTAAGTAGATATTTCCACTCCCCGGAGCCTGGAGGGAGTGTTAATGGATCTATGTGTCACTGCAGTTGAACCTTGGCGAGGGAGACCGTTTCTCAGGCAAAGAAGGGGGCTGCAGCGTCAGCCAAGAGATTGCGAATCTGCTGGGCCAGCTGCCCAAGAGATGCACGTGCATGGCGCAGGTGCTGGGATGCTGGGTCAGGGAAGCTCACGCCTGGCCAGGAGAACGCACTTCTTGATGGAGCCGGAGAGTGGAGTTGTTCAGAGATACATCTGCTCTGTGCTAGGCGTTTGTGTGACAGGCTGGCTTCAGGGGTGTGTGACCTGTGTGGTCACAGTCACACAGGGACCTGCACGTAGCTCTGCTGTTGCTGTTTTGAGATTCTCCATGACATGTGAACCAGGTGCCTGCACTTCCGCTTTGCACTGGGCCCTGCAAAGTACGCAGCAGGCCCTGACAAGGCATCTGTCTCCGTCTGTCACCCTCACTACTCGGTTATTTGTGGGGCAGTTGGTGCCATGGACAGTCTTAAGCCCACACTCTGATGTCTCAGAGAGAGAAGCTACAGCCAGAGGAAGACGACATGAGCCGGAGGTCAGGGCCCCTGAGGCTTGAATTTCAACACTGCCGGCAACTATAATAGCCACAAGATCTTGAACACGGCCTTTAGCTTCTCTGGGCCTCAGTTTTTTCATCTGTAAAATGGACATGCTGATAACAGCTCTGCCTATGTCAGGGAATTGCTTTGAGTTGCTGAGAGTAAGAACTCAGTTTTGCCATTTGGGCCCTGTGCAGAATCCAGCCCAGCACCTTGCATTTAGCAGCAGTGCACACTTGGTGGCCATTTAGAACATGAGCCAATGGGGGGAATCTCTTAGGCAAAGCCGTGTAAATGATAGACTGGCATTACGCGTTGTGGCAACACACTATCTGATGTCTTGTGCAAATTTGCCATCTGGACTCTGCTGCTCTGGGCTTTTATACAAGAGGAGACAGGGCCTGCTCGCTTCGGGATGTGCCCTCGAAAACCCTCCCCTGTGGATGCGTGGAATGCCGAAACGAGAACACACAGGTGCTGCCCTCTTGTACGCCAAGTTTTAACTATCTAGGTCCTCCTTTGGGTGGTGTCATGATTATCATAGTAACAACCACCTTTTCGAATGCATACCATGTGCAAGTGTTAATTTAAGTCACACCACAACCCTATTATTACCACCTCCATCTTACAGGTGAGGCTCTGTCTCAGGGGACCTCCCGTTTCACGGCGGGGAGGTAGCAGAGTCAGGCTGGAGCCCAGGGCTGTTTGGGACCGTGGTTGTGGGTCCTGTCACCCATGCTGGGCAGGCCTTATGTTCGGTGTGTTCCCTGAGATGGGCTTTCTGTGGGTTTTCACTGGGGCTCACTCAGCATGATTGCCTGAGATAGCTGGTTTCTTGCGTTTTAGCCTCTCATGTTTCCCGAAGCTTCTTAAAGTGAAAC
>NW_012138858.1:673799-711269 GCF_000956105.1 Propithecus coquereli
CATCTGGGCCTGGGCTAAGAGTGGGATAAGATCCTTTTTTTCTTCTTTTGCAAACAAGATCAGCCTTTTATTTATTTATTTATTTTTTGCAGTTAAATTAGGGCAATTTGCCTGGGTTCTGCCAATAGAATATAAATGGAAGTAAAGCATGTCACTTACAGGCCTGGTCATTATCCCCCTGAGTGACCACCTGTGTCTTTCTTCTCCCTCCATTGTGACCAAGGAGGTCACACACTGGAGATGAGATAACAGAGCCTGGATCCCTGAGTCACCAGTTGGGAACTGCATTAAAAAACCCTAAGTGTGTCCAAGAACCGAAACTATGAAACTACGAGAAGAAAACACTGGGGAAACACCCTAGAACACTGGTCTGGGCAAAGGTTTTTTTATGTAAGACCCCAAAAGCACAGGCAACAAATGCAAAAATAGACAAATGGTATTTCATCAAGCTAAAGAGCTTTTACACAGCAAAGGAAACAATTGACAAAGTGAAGAGAAAATCCACAGAATGGAAGAAAATATTTGCAAACTCCCCATCTGACAGGGATTAATAACCAGAATATATAAGGAGTTCAAACAACTCACTAGCAATAAAATAAATAATCTGATTAAAAACAGGCAAAAGATCTGAATAGACGTTTCTCAAAAGAAGACATACAAATGGCCAACAGGTGTATGAAAAATGTTCAACGTCACTAATCATCAGAGAAATGCAAATCAAAACAATAGTGAGATATCATCTCACCCCGGTTAAAATAGCTTTTATCAAAAAGACAGGCAGTAACAGATGTCGGGAAGATGTGGAGAAAGGGAAACCCTCGTACACTGTTGGTGGGAATGTAAATTAGTAGAGCCACCATGGAAAACAGTATGGTGGTTTCTCAAAAAACTAAAAATAGAATTACCAGCAATTCCACTACTAGGCATATATCCAAAAGAAAGGAAACAATATATCAAAAAGATACCTGCACTCTCGTTTTTATTGCAGCACTATTCACAGTAGCCACAATGTGGAATCAACCTAAGTTGAATGGATTTTTCACTTTAATGGAAAATGTGGTATATATAGATAATGGAATATTATTCAGCCACAAAAAAGAATGAAACCCTGTCATTTGCAGCAACATGGATGGAACTGGAGGTTATTGTGTTAAATGCAATAAGCCAAGCACAGAAAGACAAACATCACATGTTCTCACTATATGTGGGAGCTAAAAAAATTGGATGTCATGAAGATAGACAGTAGATTAGTGTTTAGCAGAGGCCAAGAGAGTGGTAGGGAGGGAGGACCAAGAGAAATTGATTAATGGATACAAATATATGGTCTTTTTTGATAGAAGCAACAAGACCTAGTGTTAGGTAGATCAGTAGGGTGATTACAGTTTGCAATAATCTATTGTACATTTCAAAATAGCTAGAAGAGAATAATTTGAATGAATTACTAGCATAAAGAAAAGACAAATATTTAAGGTGATGGATATCCCAAGTACACTGATTTGATCCTTACAAATTATATGAATGTATTTAATTATTACATGTACCTCAAAACTGTGTACATCTATTATGCATCAATAAAATTTTACAAACCCTAAGTGTGAAGCTAATGTGCACATTGAAGTTGCTGTCTATTCTCCTACCAATATTCTTTGATCTTCTTTCTACCTTTTCTTCTACTGTATATGTGTGTTTTTAGGAGTTAATATCTTCAATATGTAAAGAGCTCATAATAATCAATAAAAATATTAACTCTCTATAAGAAAAATGAGTAAAGAACTTAAAAAGTTAAACAAATTATAGAATTTATTTAAATAGCCAAAAACCTCTGTATATGTTTTACAGCTTCAAATAAATAGAATCATAAAAACAAAAATAAAAAAAGTGACTTCATTATTGATGAAATGCTACTCCCAAATACTCTTTTTTTTTTTTTTTTTTGCAAGCTGATTACATTTTAGAAATTACTGCATGCAGTATTGGTGAGGACACAATGAAATGGTGTCTCTTTCCAGGTTATTGTGGTATTTCCAGAGAACCCATGATATTAATTTTATGCTATCTTAGATAAATAAAAGAATGTAAGTTTTGTGAAAGTAGGCACTTGGTTTTTGTTCACTGCTGTGTCCTCAGTCCCTTAGAACAATGCCTGGCACAGAGCAGACATTGATATAAATTCGCCGAACGAATAAGATGGTAGAATCCTAAACATTCATTAGGGCAGCAGTCTGGGGAAAAAGTTGACATTCCAAAGGTAAAGAGAGGAGACATGGTTTATTTGGTAACAAGGAGTAAAAAGGAATTCATAATTCTTCTCACTTCTCGCGGCTGATGACAGTCAAACAGCACACAAGAATTCCCTTGCAGACCTTGGTCTTGTGCAGAAATGCAAAGATGCCTGAATTACATGATTTGCAATTATTATTTTCTAGACAGAAGTGCCAACTCTTGTGCTTTCCGCTGTGTCAGTGGTTGCTACGTTCTCCTTGTCTTGGGGTTTCATGGCGGGAAACAGGAGTTATTGGAGTGTGTGAGAAACATGGGGATATGGTCAGCACCCATGCTCCAGCCAGCTGTGGGGGGACTTCTATATTCCAGAAGTTTTCATCTGTGAACATGGCCTCATCATCAACAGCAGCCTTGGCCTTGGCCTGTTCTTCAAAAAGCAGCTGCTGTCACAAGGAAACACCCAGCTCGGTGTAGGCATTGCACACTTCCGTCTTCAGGACAAACAGCTCAAAGCACTCAGTGGGACCCTCTCTAGAGCGAGGCTGTTAGAAGGTGATCACAGATGAAAGCAGATTGATGCACGCCACTTCCAGGAATTCCCCGACAGGCCGATGCCGCGGTCCGGCTGTGCTCCAAGGTGGAGGGCATCCAATAGCTTTTGCCACACAGATATCACCAAGAATCTTGCGAGGTTCTTTAGTTTTGAGGAGGTTGGTTCCTGGCAGCTGCACTGCAGGGCTTTCTGAAGCCTGCCCACCATGCTGATTCTCCAGGAGGGTGGGGGAAGTTACCATCCTAGGCATGGCCCTCCTGGCCACCTGGGTGATGGGTGTAATGTGCTTCACTGCCCCTGAAACCATCTCCTCCGTGATTTCCGTGACATCACGATGGTCTGCGTAGGCCACGTAGACCTCACAGGTGGTGAACTCGGGATTGTGAGTCAAATAAATCCCTTCATTCCAGAACCAAAGTCGAACTTCACAGACCTGGTCCATGCCACCAACTACCAGCACCTTATGCAGGAGTTACTATGAGCAGTTCTCATAAGTTCATGCCCCGCTGCTGTGATAAGTGACGAAAGGCTTGGCCCCAGCACCCCCGGGACTGACATTCGTCATGGGAGCTTCAACCTCTAGGAATCCCAGCTCATCGAGAAACTTCTTGTACACGTGATGATCTTAGAGCAGAGGGTACATTTCTGCTCACAAAGTCATTCAGGATCAAGCCCCAGTATCTCTGACGACACCTTGTATCCTCAAGGCCGAAGTGAAGACGAGGTAACTTAGGCCGGCTGAAAGGCAGCAGTGTGGCCTCGTGGGGGGTGACGGCAGCTCGCCCTCCTGGGTTTCCCAGGATTCTCCTGAACTCCAATTGTGTCTCTCGCAGCCATTTGTTACCGATTCAAACACATTCTTCTTCTGATTCCTGGAAGTGGCCATGACCTGCAACTTGACCCCTTCTTCTCAAAGGTCACAGAGGAGGAGCGTCCCCCCAGGATCTACCTGCCACTTTAGGCGGTGTCAGTCGGGTGGTCCCAGGCTGCGGGTGACTGCTCTCGGATGAAGCGAGTGAGTGAGATGTCACTGGAACTTGTGTGGGTTCCGGTCTTCTGCCGGCCTTTTGCTGGTGACGGCTGGCCTGCGGATCTTGTGGTGTCGTTTGGTCGGGCTCTGGCCGGGCACCCGCACGGTCGGCAGTGGCGGGTGGGAGGCCGCGCGGCCCGGCTTAGCCGCTTCTCACCGGGCTCTGGGCTCTTGCTGCTCGGCACCTTCTCCGCCGCCTTCTTCTCAGCCTTCCGGCGTCTCTGTAGCTCGTTCTTGCTCAGTTTCCGCTTCTCGTCACTACTTTCACCTCAGCCCTGCACCGGTCTTCCCGGAGGGCCCCACCCTACAGTTTTGGGGGTATCATCCAAAGGGGAATTACTGGCTCAAAGCACATACACGTGGCCTGAATGTTCGTTCCACAGAAAGATCAATACGGTATTTTCAGGGCCGCCGCATAGTGTGAGTTTACCTTTCCACCAGTGTCCTATACACATCAATTCTTTTTTTGTCCTAATATTTTATTTTGAGAAATTTCAAACATGCAGAAAAGTTGAACTAATTTTATAGCGAACACTCACCACCTACATTCTACCCTTACTATTCACCTTCTTTGCTTTATCACACACCCACCTGTCTACCATCCAGTAACTCCTCCTACTTTTCATGTATTCGAAAGTAAACTGCAGAACAGGAACACCTCCCCCAAACGCTGCATCATTGACTAGAGTCCAAAATGTTTTCTACTTTTTGCTTTAGAGGCAAATTTCACATCTAATGAAGTACCCGTGTCTCGAGTACACCTTCGCTGAGTTTGGGCAAAGGCACGCACACCCCCAGCAAGACAGAGAATGTTCCTGTCGCCCCTGAAGATCCCCGTCCCTGGCCCCATCTGGGATGATCACTATTTTGATTTTTTCTACCATAGATGAGTCTTTTCTGCTCCAGAATTTCATGCAAATGGAATGACACCGTATGAAATCTTTCGTGTAAAGCTTCTTTTATTCGGCACGATGATTTTGCAATTCATCCACGTCATTGCATGTATCAGCGGGTCATTCTTTTTATTGCCGGGATGTATTCCAGTGCATGAACGTGCCACAGTGTGTTTATCCGCTAATGGACATCTGGGCTCTTTCCAGTGTTTGTGTAGATAAAATGGCCATTAATATATTCGTCTGAGTCTTTTTGTGAACTTGAATATCTTTTCCTGCTTTAATAGCTAATCATGTTACCTTTAAATTGTCACCGTTTCCACATCTTTAATTGCCAGGGATGCTGAGCATCTTTCCCTCTGATGATAATGATAATCCCATTTCTTGAATGCTCACTACGGTGACAGGCCCTCTAATTTGTCCTCGTAAGAATCCTGCAGAGTAGGTGTAATTATATCCATTTTACATAGGAAGGGACAGACGCAGGCTCATGAGGCAAGTCGGATGTGTGGACTGTGACTCATGCTGAGGCTGGGGCTCTCTCCTCGCCCCACGATGGCTCCCTGGAGCTGTGACAATGGCCCCTGAGCAGACCACTTGGACTGTCTTTTGCTCGCTTCCTGGGCATCTGGACCTGTGCATTATGCATTTCTACCAATTTTAATGATTTTGGCAATAAGTTGTTTGCAGTTATATTGGCGACTTATTTTTCCCATTATATTGTTTTCTTTTAAATATATGTTTTCTTGTACCAAGATTTACTTATTTGAACTGATCTATTTTGTCTGATGACAGGCTCAGTTTTTCCACAGCCAGAAATTTATCTTTGCTCCACTGCTAGAATAAATATGCAGTTCTGTTTTCTTCTTTTTTTGCATGCTTTCTGTGTTTTGCTTTTTGACACATTGGAACTGAATTGCCATTTACGGTGTGAGATATGGAGCCACATCCGTATGCGAAGTACTTGTTCAATAAATAAATCACAAAATGGAAATGCTACCTTCATTTTCTATATGGGAAATAGAAGCCAAGAGAATGGAAACCTGTTTCCTAAAGTTGTATGGGAGGGTCAGCAGGTGAACCTGGTTTTCAGCTCAGTGTTTCCACCTCTGAGCAAGGTCTGACTTGCCCACGGACCACCTTCGGGGAGCTCTTTGTCCACCAGACCTGCCTAGAACAGTGCTGAGACTCCCACAGCATGGATTCCTGCTCAGGCCTCACTCTTCCTCCGTCTTTACTTCTCTCCTGCTTCCTTTCAAGTTCAAACGTTTAGCAATTTCTAATGTCAACAGAAAAATAAGTGAGCTCAGAGCTGGAAGGGGCCTCATGAGGTCTTTCATTCACTTATCTGCAAACACTGGCTGCGCTGGGTCTCGTGGGGCCTCAGTCTAGAAGACCAGCTCCTGACCACGTCCGCTGGGGGCAGCGGACCTACAGACCGGCGACTGCAACACGGTGCGAAAGTACGGTGAGGGGGCTTCGTCTGGGCACCTGGGGAGCCATGCAGTGTGCCCTGGAGGAGGTGGGGCCTGGGCCAAGGCCCTGAGGGTGAGCTGCAGTGTCTGGGTAAGGGCTGGACAAGCACAGGGGGCAGCCCCAGGGGCGCAGCCCCAGTCCAGGCAAGGAGACGAGAAAGGGGCAGGTGCGTGGGGCGCGTGGGGTGGAGGGGCTGTCACAGGAGCCGTTCCACCTGGGGAAGACAGAGCAGGAAGAGGGGTGCAGTGAGGGGATGGGGGGACAGCCCAGGCTCACGTTTCTTCCAGGCGGAGTGGGAGCAGGACAGCCTGGGCTGTAGGAAAAACATTCTGGCTCTAGAGGAGAGGGTGAGTTTGAGGAGGGTACCAAGCTACAGACACTGAGTAGCTAGAGATGTTAAGGCCCAAGTTAGGGTGATGGTAGGAATGGAGAGAAGACATATTTTGGAAATAAAATCAGCAGGACGTGGTGACAGCGTCAGTGAAGAAGGAACCAAGAGTGAATCCCACATTGGCTGGGAAGATGGCGGCCTTCCAAGTAAAGAAATATCAAATAGAAGAGGAGATGCATGCTTTGGGGAAAGACCATGAGTTCTATTTTTGACAAGTGAGCTTCAGGTGACTGCAGGGCACCCACGTGGTGACCTCTAAAAGGGCGTTGGACATGAGAATGGACGTCATCAGCAAATATTTGGAGCAAATATTGAATCTGTCAACAGTTGAATTATCCCAGGGGAGCGAGTAAAGGGGAAGAAGATGGCGCCAGAGACAGACTCTTCATTTAGGGGGCGAATGAAAGATGGAGTCCTAGAGGAAACGGTGCCCAGGTGGGAGGACACAAGGGACCGCGGACGCTGGTGGACTCCTGAGCTGTGAGAAGGAGGGAGTCATCCGGAGGGCCGCGCGTGGCAGAGACGGCTGGAAAGACGCACTGACAACCATGTTCTGATGGACACAGGACTGTCTCAGGGAGCTGGGAGGGGCGGGTGTAGCCCAATTCAGACTGTAACCCAGACACTCCAGGTGAGACCAGGAGCGTGGGCTTCTCTTTAAGAGGCTGGAATGAGCAGAGAAGGAAGGACAGGATGTTAACTGTGGAGGGTTAAGGGAAATTTTCTTTTTAAGGCTGGCGACAAGCGGAGCAGCCTGGAGCCGGGAGGCTGGGCTGGAGGGAGGCTGGGGAACAGGACCGGGGAGAGGCTTGGAGCTGAGCCCAGATGAAGTGTGAGACAGCGGCGGGCCTGGGCGGGCCATTTATAAATGTTTATTGGGCTCGCAGGGGCGGAGAGGGTGCCTGGTGACTCAGTGTTCTGGGCTGGGTGGTGGAGACTCCTCCAGGCGTGAGTGGGAGGAGCTGACCCAGGAAAAGGCTGGGCGGCATCGCGGGCACTGACACCCACTCCCCGGGCAGCAGCACTCACCCGGCCGCGAAGAGCAGCAGAGAAGGGAGATCACAGAGTAGCTGGTGCAGATCTTCGTCCTCAAACTCTCATGGACAAGAAATGCAACCGCACAGATAAGAGGAATAGTGCTGACATCTGCGGGGCACTCACTCTTTGCCGGTGTCATTCCCAATAGTTCGTGTTTGTACCCATTTAGTCTATACCAGCAGCTCCTACGTTACACCATTTTGTGGATGAGGAAATTGAGGCACAGAGAAATTGAGGAGCTTGCCCGAGCTCAGCCCACTCCTAAGTGGAGGAGCCGGGGTGCAAACTCAGGCCGCCTGTCCCCAGAGCCCCCACACTTTGCCATCGTGCTGCTTTTCTTTACTTCTCTGTGATGGGTCTCAATGCCTACTTGGTCCCCTCTGCATCAGGTGGCAGGAGGCGGATCTCAAACAGATCAGGCCTCCGCCCTGTGCTCCCCACCACTGCCTCTAGCCCCCGCCCCCGTCCTTAGGGTTGCGGTTAAGTCCCAGGAAACTCACCAAGCAGCCCACAGGGGTGGGCGCGTGTGCTTAGGGTGAGGGGATGGGTGTGCACTGCGCTGTGCTGTGTGTGCTCATGGTGGGCAGTGACATGCTCCACCCCTGTGGGTCTCGGTCGCAGGTCCATGCAGGCCCCAGCCTCGGCCTCCTGGCCCCGACGGCGAGGGTGGCCGGGTTCTGGCAGAACAGTTTCGCTCCCCCTCTCAGGTGCTCTGTGAACATTCCCCTCTGCTCTTGCCTTCCCTGGAGTTCTGGAAGCTCCATCCTTAAACCACCACGTCCCTGCTGGCCTGTCACCGTGCTGGGCAAAGGGGACACTGTCCTGCTACCCCCCCAGGCCTGGCGTGGGGACAGGCCTCAGTTCGCCCCTGCTGTGGGATTTGTTAACCACATTTGGGATTTCTAGCATGAGTCTCTCCCTGAACACCCTTTCAAGTGAGGGTTAAATTAAAAGGTCTGGGCAAAGAAAATGTAAGTTTGTGAGGCCGGGCGCGGTGGCTCACGCCTGTAATCCTAGCACTCTGGGAGGCCGAGGCGGGCGGGTCATTTGAGCTCAGGAGTTCGAGACCAGCCTGAGCAAGAGCGAGACCCCGTCTCTACCAAAAAATGGAAAGAAATTCATTGGACAGCTAAAAATATATGTAGAAAAAATTAGCCGGGCATGGTGGTGCGTGCCTGTGGTCCCAGCTACTCGGGAGGCTGAGGCAGAAGGATCGCTTGAGCCCAGGAGTTTGAGGTTGCTGTGAGCTAGGCTGAAGCCACGGCACTCGCCCTAGGCAAGAGAGTGAGACTTTGTCTCAAAAAAAAAAAAAATGTAAGTTTGTTATCTCTTCATCTTCCTTTTCTGTCCTCCCATCATTCTGTGTGGTCCTAAAACGCATACATTAAATTTTATCTCTCGTTACCTTCTTTGAGAGGGTGTCATGCTGTATGTAATCTTTCAGGACTTACTTTTCTCACTTACTGGTAAGTTGATAAGCATCACCCACACTGTTCTGTGTTGCGGTAGTTCATTTCTTTTGACTGCTGTGTGATGTTCCCTGTGTGGATGTGCCTCTGTTGGTTTATCCACTCCTCCGTTGTTGGGCACTTGAACAGTCTTGCTGTGAAGATTTTCGTCTGAAAGTTTTTCTAAGGTGCACACCTGCAAGTGCCATGGCTGGGTCGCGGTGTATGTGGGTGTCCTCCGGGAGCTGTTCACCCATTTTCCAGAGTGGCTAATTTATACTCCCGTGGCCAACAGGTAAAGGCAACCTATGGATCCACATCTTCCGTGCACTTGGCATTGTCAGCCTTAAATTTGGGCCACAGGTTGGGTGAAACGGCAGCTCCCTGTGTCCTGCTCCGTTTCCTGTTCACCTGCCCTTCAAGACCCAGCTCATGAACGACTTTGCCCAGGAAGCCCTCCCGGACCCGCATGCATGTCCCGATCGCTGTTTTGGCGGCCACTTAACTGTGTGATGTCTTCCACCACCTCCCCACTAGGTCCTTAACTCCTAAACGTTAGGGCACATAACATTTCTTTTCTGACTCTACCATCAGGTGCAAGCCCAGTGCATTGTACATAGTAGATCTTTCAATTAATTGGAGTCATTTGAATAAAGCAGAATTCTTGTTTATACCGATCAAGGAAATCAAATGTCACCTTCGAGGGAGGCAGCAGAGTCCCAGAGGGACTGGGAATAGGAAGCCGGGCCACGAGCTCGTGACTGCAGGTCAGAGTTGGTCAGGTGAGAACCTAATTAGCTGCTCTCCGAAGGCCTCGCAGCAGCAGTTGTTTGGAGAAGTGTGACTGTGTGACTTCTCCCAGTGGGCCGGGAGCCAGGGCCTCTGGGGGTCAGCTGATGTTTTGCCCAGGAGGCACAGTCTTTGCCTTCCGTCTGGAGGGGATCGAATCACCAGCTCATGATTAGCCCTGTTCTGGTCACAGGACCATCTTCAGAGGCAGCGAGGAACGTTAGACTCAGCTCCTGCACACTGGAAGCGCTCAGCCAGGAGCGTGGGGGAATCTTCCAGTGAGTTCCAGTCTGTGGCACCACCCCTGTGCCAAGACACCCCACATGACACATGCCAGGCCAGACAGGCGGGCTGTGGTGGCCTGTCTGGTGCAGGGCTAGGGGTCTGGGGCAGGGGTGCAGGGCTCTCCCTCTTATTGAAGCCTGCCTGGTGCGGGTACTGGCCCTCAGCTGACAGAGGCTCCAGGGCAGTGAGCACTAGGCCAGGACGCCCGAGCCCTGCTGTGCTGCCCCTCTGGTCAACTGGAGGCTCTTTGTCAAGTGCATCTGCATTCCGCTTGGGGAAGGGTGCCTCTTCCCTGCGGCCTCAGGTCCGGAGGTCGTGCCTGGAGAACAGGAGGGGAGAGGAGGAGGGGACCGTTCCAGAGTTTGCTCTTCCAAAGCCACACTCCTCCACGTGTGTCACTGACCGGGATTCTGCCCCGACCTTTGTTTTTCCTGCCTCCTCTCTACAACTCAGGGAAGCCCAAACAGGAACCCCACCAACTGTTGTTCCAGGATTCTGTTGTTGTAGAAGCAACTCCCGTTTTCATAGGCGTTGGCCTTTCAAAGCACGTCCCCATCCCTTATCTGATCTTCCTGCTGTTTTCTCATCACCAGTTTCCTTGCTGGTCCCAGTTTGTGCCATTCCTGTTTGGGTTCACTGCTGTGGCCTCTGACATTCCTCCTCCACGGGCCCATCGCTCTTCCTGTAGTGAGGACGGGAGTCCCAGCCAGTCAGCCGTGGAGGTGCTGAGACTACTCCCGAGTGAAGCGAGGGGACCTCCTGTCCCTGAGTCCCAGCTGCTGCCAGTCACCCTACAGTGAGAACTCTCACAGCACACCAAGGCCACCATTATTTCCACTTAACAGATGAGAAAACTGAGGCTCTGACAAGTAAGCAACCTGCCCAGTTCACCCAGGAAGTGACAGAGTACGGAATCAAATCCACCAGTGTCTGGCTTCTAAACCCAAGTTCTTTCCATTCCTGAATTCTGCCTCGCATGCCTATTGTGAAGATTAAATGAGATTTTTAATGCAAAATGCCCAGGACAAAGCCTGGACCCCAGTAAGTCCCGGCAAGCAGCGCTAAAGTGGTCCTGCAAGGATCTGTCCTCTCTTTTTCCCGCCGCCTCCCAGGTGAGATGCAGGGCCGACTTTCTCGCTGGTAACAATTAATGCGCGCACCAGCGTGTTTATGGAAAACAGTGTACTCTGTGCCTTTCATCTCTAAGGGCCCAATCACGTTTGGCAAGCAGGCTCCCCGTGCAAGGCCGGGTCCTTCAGCCAAACAAAGGCAGGAAATTATCCGGGAAATTCTGACAAAGAAAGCAATTACTCCGGTCTGACGTCTATGGGCTGCTTGTGCCAAAACTGGGCCTCTTTGTCTAAATTACCTGAGCCATTGTCTGTGTAAACCCAAGCACATTCAGTTATTTTTCATATTGGTTCTTTAACTGAGTGGGTGTCCACCAGCTGTCACTCCTTGTCCTGCACGTCCTTGGTGGCACTTTCCCTGAAAGTGCACACCGTCGTCCCGGCAGAGGGGAGAGCCCTCGAGCCCCGCCCGCACCAAAACTTTTGTAGTCGTGCCAGCGGTGAGGGTCCCTCCCTCTTCCTGTCCTGGGGTCTGTGCCCACTGTGGCCCCCCGGGCTCTTCTGCCCACCCCAGGTGCCCGCCTGGGCCTGGTGAACCTTCAACTAATCCCTGCCAGGGATTATCTGGCCTGGCCGAGGAGCGTTTTAGGAATAATAATGCTCCTTGCATTTCTGCGACACTTGGCTTTCACATCCATTATCTCATCTGATCCTCACGGCAGCCCTGCGAGACAGGCATTAGCGTTGCCGTTTTAGATGGGAAAAAAACAAGAAAGAGAGAGAATGGGTTTATCCAGGTCACCAGGCCAGTGGGGGCAGAGCCAGCAGCAAACCAAGGGAGAAAACTCAGAACTAGGTTTTCTGACTCCGGGCTTGTGATCCTCCCACTCCCACAGCCTAGATCTTTCAAAAAAGCAACCAAAATCCAGATGAGTGGATTTTCAGTGGAGGAATTTCTGGCCCCCATGACAAGGTACGGGGGAGCCGTTTTTGGATGTGCGAGGCCCTTCCTGAGCTTGTCCAATGACACCTCCCAGGCAGCTGCCTCCTCCCGGGCTGGAGCTGGGCCAGGGACGGGTGTGTCACAGCCTCCCCACACAAGATGCCATCTCCCTGCAGGGAGTTGGGATCCTGGGCAGTGACTGGAGATGCAGACAGATACCACGCAAGCCAGATGCTCTGGTGACGGCTCTTCCCGACGACAGCACATGGAGCAATCGTGTTTGACATCTTCCAGGGCGGAGATGCTGTGCCAAGACCGAAAGGAGTGGCAGCTGAAACCTGGCTAATTAGAGCTGGCCGAGCACCTTTCGACAAGGCTCGTAAAGGTCTTTACAACTATTAATTAATTCTCCCCACCCTGTGAAGAGAAATTGTTTTCTCTGCACCAAGGGAAGGCTCGGGAGATAAGGCGACAGCCTCACTTGCCACCCCATCCTCATCCCGCCTCCCTCCATGCCCCATGATCACCCTCCAAGGGGACCAGTCACCCAGCCGAGCCTCTGAGCTTAGGGCAGTGCTGACTGGCTGCTGCTCTGGTCCAAATTTTCCATGCTCAGGAGAGATTTCAGTCCCAGCTCACCTCTGGGTAAAGAGCCCTGCAGACAGGTGTCTAGGCTTCGACTTCTCCCCTACTCTTTTCCTTTTACTTGTTCTTCTGCAATGTTTTTTTTTTTGAGACAGAGTCTCACTCTGTTGCCCTGGGTGGAGTGCTGCGGCATCAGCCTAGTTCACGGCAACCTCAAACTCTTGGGCTAAAATGATCCTCCTGCCTCGGCCTCCGAGTACCTGGGACCACAGGTGCATGCCACCAGGCCCGGCTAATTTTTTCTATTTTTAGTAGAGGAGGGGTCTCGCTCGTGCTGAGGCTGGTCTCAAACAACTGATCTCAAGCGATCCTCCCGCCTCTGCTTCCCAGAGTGCGAGGATCACAGGCATGAGCCACCATGCCTGGCCTCTTCTGCAATCTTTGGTGGAGAATTTACGTCATCTACTCACCTGGGTGCTGGAAACAGTGAGGGCTTGGTGGAGTAACAAAACTCGGGTGGTTTTACTCGTAAATAATTTCTCACGATCATTTTTGTGTCTCTAAGATAATGACCTTTCCCATGTCCCTCAGCTCAGTCTCCTCCAAAGCTGAAGACCTTGGAATTGTGACAGAACTGCTCTGTGAACTGTAAAATGTCACACAGATGTCAGTTCTGATTAGTATCCTCCTGCCTGTTTGCAGAATTGCTCCCGTATCCTTTGTGCTGCCTGTCCATGGAATTGCGGGATGGTTTAAGACGCCATAAAACAGCAAACTAAAGTGAGAGACAGGCTGGGCACGGTGGCTCGTGCCTGTAATCCTAGCACTCTGGGAGGCTGAGGCGGGTGGATCGTTTGAGCTCAGGAGTTCGAGACCAGCCCGAGCAAGAGCAAGACCCTGTCTCTACTAAAAATAGAAAGAAATTAGCTGGACAACTAAAAATATATGGAAAAAAAAATTAGTCGGGCATGGCAGCGCATGCCTGTAGTCCCAGCTACTCCAGAGGCTGAGGCAGGAGTATCGCTTGAGCCCAGGAGTTTGAGGTTGCTGTGAGCTAGGCTAATGCCACAGCACTCTAGCCCAGGCGACAGAGCGAAACTCTGTCTCAAAAAATAAAAAAATAAAGTGAAAGACAGGGATAAGAAATTACGATTATGGGTTCTTTAGAAAATCACTGTCTGTGCAGTGCTAAATGATGAGCTGCCTGGGGGAGTTTTTGTCACCTTCACGGATTTAGGCTCTCGAGACTGGTCATTTGTCCTCACACTCCACAAGCGTTTGTTGAGTGTTCCTCTGGGCCAGGCTGCGTCAGGCCCCAGGGCGCAGTGGTTAGACCCAGAACTGGCCTTTCAGTCCCAGCAGAGAAAGGCATCACGGGTTACACGTGACCAGGGCTAGCACCAGGGAAAGGCGGGTGCTGTGTTCTCTAACGCGGCCGGTCTTCCTTTTCTCTATTTTCTAAGTGAGCTGCCCATAATTTCTTCCACCTCGCTCCAGTGAGTTTAAATTTGCTGAAATCTCAGTCTCGGCCTCTAATTTGCAGGTCCTGATGATTTTCAACAATAAGCTGAAAGGCGCTTTCAGATTCCAATTCCTTAATGAGAAAAAAAGCCAAAACAAAACAATTCCTAAAATTGCAAACCAGTTCTCCTCAGCCTCCAAAAGGCCCTTTGCTTTCGAACCTCCAGCTCCCATGCAGACGTGAGACCCTGTGCCCTGCAGCTTGGCTGCCACAGGCAGGGACCCTCCTGGCCCCCACATGGACGTGGGTCTTCTCTGTTTCTGCACAACTCACAACTGCCCCTCAGGTTCCCTTTGCCCTCTTCCAAATCCTGCTGTTGGATCTCATAAGGTGGCTCCTGGCCCCTCAGCCCCATGCTGTGGCTTTGACCTTCACTGGCTCCTTGGTGGCAGCCCCTGTCTCCATCTGGGAGGAGCTGCTCTGGGTGATTGCCCCGCCCAGCCAAAGGGCCCTTCGCAGCCCTATGTCACCCCACGTCTCCCTGCCTGGGAGGTGGTACCAGAATGAGCACCCTCAGATGGGCCTGGCTTTGCTCACAGTTCAGTTCATACTGGCCCACTTCTTAGGGACAGCGTCCCTGTTCTCCGGCAGTGCTCACCTTCGGTTGCTCTCACTGGAGAATGGGGTGTTGGCTTCTACCTGCTGCTTCACCTCCATTTCCAACTGGACGCGTTGGATCATTCCCGGAAGCTTTCCTAAGGGATTTACAAAACAGTGAGAAAGTTGATCACACAAATTGGGTCATTCTTGTGGTACCCAGCTGAAACAGCTGAGAGGCAGGAGCTGGGTGGCGGAGCGGAGTGAGGGCAGGGAAGTGCTCAGGGAATGTCACTCTGTGCAAGCCTGGCTGCTGAAACTGCCTGTTGTAAACTGAAACTGGTCTTATCTAATAGCTACTGAAACAACCCGCTGTGACTCCAGCAATAGTTTTACCCACTGTCATGACTCACCAATCAGAGCTTGCCAACGCACCCCCCCAAAAAAACGTTACTAGTGCCAACGAACTTTCACAACAATATGTAACATTTCTCCTTTTTATAAAACCTTCAGCTTTCTCTTTGTTCTTCGGATATACTGAAGAATAACTGGTCTGTGCGTATGTCCCAAATTACAATTCTTGCTTCCCAAACAAAACGTTTTAAATGAAGAGATTTGGCTCTGTATTTTATTTAGCTTCAGCCACAGCAATGCAGTCGCTGTGCAGTGTTAATGACACACCAGTGGAATATTCGTGACTGTGCATTTTTACAGCCACCTGCCAATGTTCTAGTTAGCACTCATTGATGCTTACTCCGCATCACGCAGGGCAGGAACTGTTTTACCTGCATGATCTCATGTCAACTCTCACAATAACCCTTCTAGTATTACCTTCTCTTTACATATGAGAAAACTGAGTCACAGAGAGGTTTGCTCAGTTACTCAGAATACTCAGTTACACAGCTTGTAAGTGAGAGAGATCAGATGTGGCCCAGGGAGTCCAGCCCCATGCCACACTCCGGGCCACTGTCTTGTGTGGCATCATTTCCAATGCTCCTTTCCTCTTTGAAGTACATTTGCCAGGCCTTGTCTCCATGGCACCCTCTATGGGAGCAATTTGCCAAGGAGGTCTTGGATGCCTTAACACACGGGAAGAACTAATGGAAAGTAAAAGGAGGTAACCTTCTCCTAGGGAACTTGAGGGGGTCTGGGCCAGGGGAGGGGTCTGGGAGCCCTTCAGACCCTCCTGCATCAGTGACTCTCTTTCCCAATCTCTATTCCGACGGCTAGAAACGCGTAGCCTCCCTGGAAACAGAAATGTAGTGCATGAGCCTGGATGTGGTCTCATCACTGACATCTACCAGCCGTGGAGCATTAGAAAATCACATCTTTACTCTGAGCCTCAGTTTTCTCAAATGGGCATGAAAATTTGAAAGTCATTGTAAGTGTAACTGAGATGGATAGTGTGAAAGCTCTCGGTACCCTGCAATGTGCTGCCTGAGTGCCGTGAGGATAATCATTTGTCACTGGGTGATTAACAGGGAAGATGCTGTGTTAAAACATGACCTCATGGGTCCCCCCGCCCTCGGCGTTTCTTTATATACCTGGGCCCTGTTAGGTAGCTGCAGGTTACCAGGGTGTTCTCGTTACCTCAGCAGGGGAGGTACCAGAGTCGGGGAGAGGAAAATAAGGGGGAGCCCTTTTTGGCTTTTGTTGGCCTTGCCATGAGGGAACCTGCTTGGTTGAGGGAAATGTTCTGTACCACATTCAAAACACTCCAAACCTATGCGTTTTCTTGTGTATAAGTGACATCTAAAAACTCAGATCAAAGCAAACCAAACCGACATCCTTAGAGGAACAGAAAGGACTCAGGGCACAGACAACATATGTCACAGAAAATACAGGAAAGGAAAATGGCCAAGAGCCGGGCTTCCTCCCCTCCACCTAGGCCTGGGGTAGCGAGAACCAGGCGGGGAGGACGGTGCTCAGATGCACGGGTTCTGGAGAAAACAGGCCGAGTGACCCATGCCCCAGGCTGTGAGCCTCAGAGAGGCACCAAAATCCCAAATAAGTTTGTAACACTTAGGAGTAACGGCTTCTGGGAGAAGAAATGGCAGGCAGTGACCAGGTGGACAGGACGTTTGTCCACCTCCCAGAGTTTTCCTCGCACCACACAGGAGCGGCTGAATCGAGTCCGTGGGTCCAAGAGAAACATTAAGAATAACTGAGAGTGGACACTGGCCAGGAGAAGGCCCTGTGGACAAACCGTGTGGACGCTTGGCCACGGGTCAGGCGGGACAGTGGAAGGCTCTGTTACTACCACGAGTTGATACTAGTTGACACCAGGGTGAAAAGATGACAGCGGATACACAACATCCCCGTCCCCATCGCTTCAGAACTGCCGTGTAATTCCCACCGCCACCACCCTGCCCGTGGAACTTACTGGAGCCCCAGAGAAAGGGAGGCAGGGAATGCCAACACGACTGAGATTAGTCATTAATGCCCCAGAAAAATGGCAGCTAGTAATGTAGAAAAATAAAGTCATACTTTTTGCATAGTCACGTTTGATTTCTGCGAGTCATATAACTTCACTAAATTTTCTTAGCTGTAGTTTCAAATCTACAGAGAGGGTCTCTGCAATACCCCCAAAGTGCTCTGAGAGCACTACACAGCCTAATTCATTTAAAGTGGAAGCCCAAGTGCCATACAAAGCGTGCTCAGTAGTAAGAAAGAGATGAATGACAAGCTAAGAATGCTTGTCATCCAAGCCTTGGTAATGACACTGTGTATTTCTTTGTAATACTTGCTTCAGCCTAACACAATGGTTTTATAACCTACTGTGGGGACTGTGTGTTACTGCCCTAGATTTTCTTAATTAATGGAGGTATTTTGGAATATTTGGTTCCTCTCCAGAAACATCGTTTCTTTTCCTAGTCCAAGCCTCTGCCAGAAATCCTTGCTGAGTTTGTCTTCCCAGTAGGGGTCCGATGACAAAGGACAGCGGCCGGCTGCCCACAGCAACTCCCGGGCAGGCTCCCAGCTGCAGAAGACCATTCCTCAGCACAGGATTTTGCAGTGTCAGGGGACTGGGCATGTGGCCGGAGAATGACGTGGGGGCAGCTAGAGCCCGGGATCAACCTTTAGCGAATCCTGCAAAAATGGAAACAAACACAAAGAGGAGCCAAGTCATTTCAAAGTCTTAGTCACACAAACGAAATTAACCAACAGCAAACTGTCCAAGCCAAACGCCAAGGTCAAGAGGACGACTTGCTGCCTCAAGCAGCGTGAGTGTGGTCACCTGCGTTCTGCCCACTGGCAAGGCGGAACCTGCTGACTCCGTGTGGTCTGCTTCGAAATGGACACAAAGCGCACCCACCCCATAGTGTTATTATGAGGGTTAGATGAGAACCTCACTTTGTGCCCAAATTACCTAAGGAGATAAAAAGAATGTCAAGAGCCAGGTCACATTTGCTTTCTGTGATTATAGGGTTAAAATGTTAAACCCGTTTAGGGGTGTGTGAGTCTGTTAACCCTTTAGAAGTCCCTTTGGAACAAGATATCTCAGGGGGTAGCCATTCCATGCACATTGGAAATTCTGGCCTCCAAGTGTTTCATTTAGCTAGGAAAGGCCACTGTGTTTCCAAATACCTTCAAACCTCTGGCTTTTTTCTCATTCATCCATTCAACACACATGTGCTTGCTAGTCTTGGATCACTGAGCCTCCATCTGAAAAATCATCCCCGTCCCAGACTCTGAAACCCACCGAGTGCCCCATGAGAGGCGTATGAGGAGGCCCAGCCATCGCTGCTCGCTGCTTGACCCCGCAGGAGGGCCTGAGAAGGTCTGGCTGGCGTGTGGGCTCAGGAGGCGTGAGGCCAGCGCTGACTGCATGGAACTCTGACCTGGAGCACTACGGGGCACAGAGCGGGGAAGCCCGAGTCAGGTTTAGAGCCCCGGGGTAGTGCTTTGGGCCAGAGCTAAGGGGACCTCACGCTGGGCATGGGGAGAAGGAAAGTGCCCCCGGCTGAGCAGAGAGCCCCCTGGTCAGCTGCCAGCTGTGCTGTGTGGGCAAGGGTTGGCCTAGCCTGGACACAGAGGTTTGGGGCCCCACCCCTAGCGGGGAATCCTGTGGCTAGTCCTCTTTGACCTTGATGCCCTACTTCTCTAGGAGCTGGGCTTCTAAAGGCCCTACTGCTCCCCCAAAGCACCACCTGTCCTGCCTCTTGGGCCCCCCTTTCCTGTGCCTTTCCTGACACTGGTCTGCACACTGGGACCTTGTCCCATACCATCGGCCTCATCCCTGTTGGGGAAAATTCCCAGGATCCTGGTTTTATTCTGACTAATGGGCCTTGTGTCCTGTCCCCTATGGACAGACTTCCAGGCCCAGATCCTCCTGGTGAGCCTGTGCTGCCTGAACCTGCCTCCAGGGCTGTCCGGGGCTCATGCCCCCACCCCAGTGTTTGCAGCTTATTCTCTATACACACCCCTCAGTCCCGCTCCCAGAGCACACTGTTCTTGTCTTTTATGACTTCGAGCACGATCTCTGTATTTGTGTTTATTATTCAGGTCTTTCCTACCAAACTGTCAACTTCCTGAGAGCCAGGGCTATGCCGATTCTCTTTTCCTTACTGCTAATTTCTTAGCGCCTGGCACAAGGGACATTCGCTGAATGAATGAATCCGTACACACACCCTTTCTTTCTCAAAAGTAATTTTAGACAGCTTTCTTTCACATCTATTATTTCCCTTGATTCTTGGACAACCCCTAAAGGGTTAGAGTCTGTTTTAAAAGTGAGGGAAGAGAGGCCCAGAGAATGTTCATGAGTCCACGGGCTTAAGGCCGCATGGCGTGGTCGGGCACGGCTGGCTGGAACCCAGATCCTAGGACTGCTCGTTCTAACCCCTACGGGCAAGTCTTGGGAGCACACGTGTGCACATGCATACAGACACACACACGTGCACGCACACACACGGAGGGGACGGAAGGGGCTGGGCATGAGCACAGGCTAATGCACTATAAATAGTCACAGCCGTGACACTTCCTTTAAACAACTCCCCCCACAGCCCCGGGGAAGACGCCTGCAGAGTTTGACATTCCTGACATTTCAGTGTCCACAAACCATGGCGACCACTCACAGCTCTAGAACAATCCCTGGGGCTGCTGGGCAGGCTGAAGTCTTGTTGTAGGAAGTGCCTGAGGGGCTGGAGAAGAGACCCCACAGCTCCCAGAGCCTCCCTGGGGATTTCTGGCCACCCCCACGCCTCCCTACCACCCACCGCGTCTGCCCGTGATCCCCAAATGGACATTTTAAATGTCTGCGTCTCAAACAGCTGCAGAGGTAGAATTTCAAAAATAACTCCCTCTTCTTTGGGGATAATGGAAAAGTTGATGTGTCTTAAGTTGCTCTCGCTGTCCTTGCTACCCTCAATGAAGAGGACACGGGTGTCTTCAGCTCCTGGCTCTCAGGCCTGCAGAGCCTCCGCATCGCTCCCGTGGGCACGGCCGCCCGCAGAGCAGCACTGCTGTGGGCAGAGCCCGGCCCTGCACCTCCACCCAACCTGCTCGCTCTGGTTTCCACCCGCCTGCACCTCGGGGCTCCGGCTCCACACCCAGCTTCCAGGTCTGCTCTGGCCCCTTCGGTTTGGCGTCTTCCCAGATGTGCACCCCCACCCTTGACCTGAAGACCCCCATGGGTCAGAGCAGCCAGGGCCTCCTCCATGTGTTTGTCCTTGCTGCTTACCTGTTCTGGCACTTTCTGGGCAGGCCAGAGCCACCTCAGCACATGCAGCCCTCCCAGGGCTGAGTCACAGGTCTTTTGCCTGTGGTGTTTCCTCTGATAACATCGGAGACACTCCTTGTTGACCAGCAGGAGCTGAGAGAAGTCAGAAGCCAGCTGCCAGGAGCTGGGGATCAGGGACTGAGGGAGCAGGCCTGGCTGTACTGCTGCTGTCCTGCCGCTGTCCTGCCACGGCCGCTCCTTTCCAGGCCGGCTGTGAGCAGATCTCCACCGAGGGACGCCCTCCCGGTTTATTCATCAGTGCAGAGTCACTGCACAGGGCACCTCTCTGATCCTTTCTGCTTGGTGATTTTAATACGGTTTAAGTTGTTCCCATAAGTCTAGGCTCCGAGGAAATGTGGGTGACCAGCAGTCTGTCCGGCCTGCCTGCCACACGTCTGGGCTCCTTCCCACCCCCTCACTCCAGAGGTCACTCTCCAGGAATCTGACTTGAGGCTGACACTCTCATCTACTGTCACAAAGAGTTACTTGCGCAGGGAGGGTGGCAGTGCTCAGCCCAGCCAGCGGCCGCCAGGGGTGGTTAAGCCCTGGCCGGGCCTCCTAGTGGGGCGGCTGAATCCCTCAGAACCCCCAGGCCGGGCTACTCGCAAGGCGCCCAGAGCCCAGCATAGCCGCCTCCTCCTCTTTCTTGCCCCCTGAGCTTCTCCACGGTGGGGGCGGCAGAGGCCAGTGTGGGCCTTGTGGACACTGTTTGTTATTTCACTTCCTGGCCGCACTGCCAAGCACCCTCCAGCCTCCAGGGCAGCCGGGCAGGTTCAGCTAAGGATTCGGACACTGCTGCCTCCCTCCTCAGAATGTCAAGTAGGCCTGGCTGCCAGGGCCAGCGCTGCCTGTTCTCTCGGCTCTCGCCCCGCTGGGGCAGGGGGTGGGGGGCATTGGTACTTGCCAGCCCCAAACCACGTTAGGGTGGCGTTAGGGCCACGGGAGTGGACTGGTTTGTGTCCACTTGACGGTTTTAGCCTGTGGAGTGTTAAAAGGCGTGAGTGACAAGAATAGCAAAGTCGGAAGTATCCATTCGCGGGAAGTGGGCAGTCACACCTTCGCGCCCACTGTCTCCATCAATCTGCGGCTTCCCCGCAGAGCCACGGTGCTGCAGGGCGGCCGCTGCGAGCATGCCCTTCCAACCCTGCTGCTCAAACCTTCCTAACTTCAGAGAAGAGCAAAGGTTTGTTCCAGAAGAGTGTCCAAGTTCCCCAAGCGATCCCATTTCTCTGAAGTTTCCCATCTTAGTTTTAGGATTTGTGCAATGTCTCTGTATCCTACCCTTTAATGTATCCATGTTTGCTTTTATATAAAAGTAATGTTTTCCATCACTCACTGACCAGTTAACTACTGATTTCACCCCAACTCTTTGAGCAAAGTTGGCCCACCAGGAAGGTAAGCCACACCGCTCTCCGGCCTAGCTCCCCAGCCCCCAGCAAACCCAGTTTGAGAAGGAAGGAAAGAACATACACCATTTTTACTTCCTCCAGGTGTTACCACACATGCCCACTTACTGTAAGGCTTTGTACATGTCATCAAGACTGCAATGCATCAAAAAGCGTAAAAAAAAAAAAAAGACTGCAATGCACCTCTGTCCCCTCCTACTCTCTTGCTACTGCTGGACACACTACCATTCGTTTTCACATGCAAAGCTGAAAATTTGGAGCTCAGAATGAGAGTAAATTCTCCCACAAGGGCGCCTGCTTTCAGCAAACATTAGCTATGTACGCACAGAGCGGGGATGAGAGACTCTAAGGAGATGGGTCAGGGTCTGGGCTAGATGACCCTTAAGGGGTCCTTCAGCGCTCACAAAGGACTTCAGGACCACAGAGAACTAGCAAAAGAGCTGGGGGTGGAGCCCCTGGCCTGCCACGTGCTCACTCTGCAGCCGCACCCCAGACACCAGCGCTTCCTGCTCAGGAGGGACCCAGCAAAGCCGCGGCTGCCCAAGCCGCTGTTTCTGAGACTCCTGCTCGGTCCTCTGCAGTTCACGGTGCGTGCGAAGAGCCCTGGCGTGGGTCTCAGTGCCCGGTGTTTGACAAACCTGAACCTGAATGCAGCAGTCAAGTGACCCTCTGGGGCTAGAGGTGGGAAGAAGGGCTGCTTTTGTGTGAATGACTGAATGACAGCAGCGCAGGTCACTGCTGGGAAGTTGGGTCCAGCGAGGTGAGGGTAGCGGGCACGTGATGGTGTGGCAGACACAGGGGCACGAGGCGCGGGCGCGCTGGCTCACGTGGGAGGGTGCAGAGGGCCAGGCGGAAATGGTGGGAGGGGAGGCTGGGCAGCGGGGGCAGGAGCGTCCTGGAGGCCTGTGCTTGCCATGCTTGGAGTCTGAGTCTCATCCTGAAGGTCACAAGTAGCCCGTGGGAAATTTTACGTGGCGAAATTTCAAGCCGGATTTTTAGCTTGGGAAGTGCCCTCTGGCTTGGCTTGGAGAGAAGGGATTAGCAGGAATGGAGACGGGCTGGGAGCCAGCCTCGAAGCTATTGCAGCGACGTGGGTGAGAGCCAGCGGGGGCGTCAGGGGCGTCCCGAGGCCTCAGAGAGGGTGTCATGGTCACCATCTCCAAGACTGGTGGGACGCTGGCCTTGGTCACTGCCACAGTTGGGTATCTCTTTGATATTGTTTAGTATTCTTTCTCTAATCTAACAAAATTCGTTTTTTGAAAAAGGATGATGGGTTGTTGTTTTCAATTTTTGAAATCGTTCGGGGGGTTATCATCCCCTCCCTCCCTCTCAGGTGAAGAAAGTCACGAGCACCAGGGCTGCAATCTCGGCTCTCTAGCCTTGATGGGCCAGGGACAAGATGCTGTGTCCCCCAGGAATTGCATCACAGCCCACGTACTGGAATGAAAGTTTAACTTATCAGTAGTAGCTGCAGGTCTAGCCGCTGTTTCCCCCAGCCAAGATCTCCTGACTCGCCTCATTCTCGGGGCTAGCTGGGGATTAACGGGTTCTCTCCTGGAAGTTCAAGAGAAGAGCAAGATTTAGGTCAGTGGAGGTCCTGGCAGTGCGCTCCTCAAACCAGAAGTGCCATGGGGCACTGGTGATGACGACATCACCTACAAGCCCAAGGGCTAGACTGATACTCGGGCTCCATGAAGGCTGGGACCTTCCTCTCTGCCAGACTTGTGTCTCCAGCACCCAATGCAGGGCCTGGGTGAAATAACTGCTTGCAAATTTGTCGAATGAATGAATGCATGTTTTATACCTGGAAAAATCAATCGACATAATTCACCATACCACAGACAAAAGAAGAAAAACCCTGTGATCATCTCAACAAATGCAGGAAAACCACATGACAAAATTCATCTATTTATGACAAAAACACTCAGCAAACTGGAAATTGAAGGGAACTTCCTCAACCTCAAGCTATAATACTAATATCAAAGTAGGCCGTAAGTCAGGAAGCATTAGTAGAGATAAGGAAGGACGTATCCTAATTACAAAATATTCAATTCACCAGGAAGATGTAACAAATTCAAAAATTTGTATGCTCCTTAATAACGGAGCTTCAAATTACAAGAAGCAAAATGGAATAGATTATAAAGAGAAGTAAACAAATTCATAACCATAGTAGGAAAATTTAATGTATCTCTTTCAGTAAATGATAGAATAAATAGGTGAAAATTAGAACAAATATAGGTGACTTGAAAAACTTATTTAACAAACTTGGTCTAAATGACATAGAAGAACATTGTACCCCAACAGCTACAAAATCTGCTTTGATTTCAAGTGCACACGGACCTTTTGATAAAACTTGATCGCATGCTAAGTCATAAAACAAGTCTTAAAAACGTCAAAGAATTTAAACCACACAGACTATGTTCTCTTATTATTAAGCTTTAAATCAACAACAAAAACTCATCAAACTATACACTTAAGGTGTGTACACTTTTCTATATATGTGTTATATTTTAATTTAAAGTTAGGCCAGGTGTGGTGGCTCACGCCTGTAATCCTAGCACTCTGGGAGGCTGAGGCGGGAGGATTGCTTGAGCTCAGGAGTTCGAGACCAGCCTGAGCAAGAGCGAGACCCCGTCTCTACTAAAAATAGAAAGAAATTAATCGGACTACTAAAAATATATACAAAAAATTAGTCGGGCATGGTGGCGCATGCCTGTAGTCCCAGCTACTTGGGAGGCTGAGGTAGAAGGATTGCTTGAGCCCAGGAGTTTGAGGTTGCTGTGAGCTAGGCTGATGCCACGGCACTCTAGCCCGGGCAACAGAGTGAGACTCTGTCTCAAAAATAAATAAATAAATACATAAAATAAAGTTAAAAATCGTTTGCCCTTGCCACTTTATAGCTTCATAATATTGGACAAACTAGGCTCTCCAGGCAAGCTTTTTAAATTATTTGTTGAGTGGGAATTGTAATAGTTTCTACCTTGTAGGATATGAGAATTAAATAAGATGTTTCATAAATAAGCACTTCCTTCAGTGACTGGCTCATACTAGAGGCTCGATAAACCTCCAATGTTATTAGGAGGTAAAGTCACTTAGATAGTCAGTGATGGTACGAGGATTAAAATCAATGCAAACAAGGTACTTTCTTATCACATATTCCATATCACATGGCTGATTATTAGCTAGACTTTAAAGGAATGCTGGATTTAAACAGCATTTGCTACGAGTTGTCACAGAGAGTCTTAACTCTCAATTTGATATTTTACAAGAGATCAGGCATATTAATTCCCTCCAGTTCACAATTCCTATGAGTATACTTCAGAATCTCAAGTATTTTAGTGTACTTACTCCCACTAAAAATCTAAGTAAGCCCTAAATCATTCCAATCACAAAGTTAGAGAACTGCTCAGATTGTCGGCCCCATCCAGTCCCAGAAAGGGAAAAAGAAATCCAGGCGAACTGGTGCCTGCGGCCAGGCTCAGCCACTAATCACCTATCGAATTACTGTGTTTATAGAGCAGCATTGTTTAGCATGACTCCCTTGAATCGATTGTAACCAAGACCTCATTAAGTGGCATAGAGAAAAAAAACTAAAAGACGCATGAGCTCCCAAAAGGAATGTTTGGAAAAGTACTCAAAGACGAAGCAACTAAAAGAGTCGTGTGTCTTATTAATTTGCATATCTACAGACTCATCCAGTAGATTTTATCACAGCAAATGCACTTTTGGATCGAATCAGACATTCTTGAATCTTCACAAAACCAGTCAACAAGAGTTAATTCTATCTGGTTCCTGAACAGCAGTGAAGAGGGGGCCCAGACCGGGTTAAGAGTTCACGTCCCTCCTCCCATCTCCCTTTTTATGAGATCATGCTGTTGAGATGGCTTTGAAGAGAGCCTTGTATTCTACTGAATTCACCACTGAAAAATACAATAACACTACTGAGAATTAATACAAGACTTCTGTTTGCCGAGAGGGTTGAAGTAATTTTTAACTGGCTGTTCATTCGGACTATCTGGGGCAGGTTAAGTTTGTGATCAGCTGGGTTGGCAGCACGTGAACTTGGGGGGGACAGATCTGGATTCAAACCCTATCTCTACCAAATCACTACCAGTATGACCTTGAGTGAGTCATGTACCCTCTCTTAGCCTCGATCTCCTTTTCTGCAGGGTAGGGATAATAGCGCCAAAGCATAAAGGAGCTGGACTATATTTAGGGAGGCTGTTTTGTATCCCGCCTCATGGACCACACCAAGCACAGTAACCAGAAGACATGGCCCTCTCCTTAGACGGAGCAAGGGTAGATAGAGACGGTAGAAAACCCATGAGGACACACAGATTTACAATTGTTCAGGAAGTAAAGAAGTTGACATATGGGGACACGATAAATCTCCTCCAGTCAGTAGGTAGAATCTATGTAGTTAGTTTATGAAAATGACTCTATTACATATTTATTTTCTTCCTTTTCATTTCATTTTCAGCACTGTAATAACACTAAATCAATACATGCAATAAATATTCCTTCTCCTTAGTTCCCAAAGGGATGCAAATCAACGTAAAGTTGAGGGAACTTTTTACACCAAATTATCAAAACATGTGAAAAGCAATAATGCTGCATGTGGTGAAGATAAGATGAAACTGGAACATACAGCTGGTGCTGTCGTGCAGCCTTATTAGAAAGCAACGTAGGCCAGGAGCAGTGGCTTGCACCCGTAATCCTAGCACTGTGAGAGGCCGAGGTGGGAGGATTACTCGAGGCCAGTAGTTCAAGACTAGCCTGAGCAAGAGCGAGACCTCATCTCTACCAAAAATAGAAAAATCAGCTGGGCCTGGTGGCGCATGCCTGTAGTCCCAGGTACTCAGGAGGCTGAGGCAGGAGGATTGTTTGAGCCCGGGAGTTGGAGGTTACAGTGAGCTATGACGACGCCGCTGCACTCTAGCCTGGGTGACAGAGCAAGACCCTGTCTCAAAAAACAAACAAACAAACAAACAAAAAGAAATTATATACTTCTGTGTCTCAGTCTGTTTTCTGTTGTTTTAACTGAATACCTGAGATTGGGTAATTTATAAAGAAAAGGAATTTATTTCTTACAGTCTGGAGACTGGGAAGTCCAAGGTTGAAGGGACACATCTGGTGAGGGCCTTCTTGCTGGTGGGGACTCTGAAGAATCCCGAGGTAGCACAGGGGGCCGAGCATTGCTTGAGTCTCTTTTCCTCTTCTTACAAAGCCACCAGTCCCACGCCCCTGATGACCCATTAATCCATTAATTCACGGCCCAATCACCCTCTCTAAAGGCTCCACTTTTCAACACTGCCACATTGGCGGTAAGTTTCAACAAAGTTGTGAGTTTTGAAGGGGACAAACATTTAAACTATAGCACTGTGGTAAAGGAAAATATTGATGTTTGTTCACTGCCATGTTCACTAATAAAGCAAAAACTTATATGTGACTTAAATAACCACAAGAGAATGTCTAAAACAAAAAATGAGTTTATCAACATGCAGCCTTTCAAAAAAATGATTATTTTTATTTTTTATCAAAAAATGATTGATTTTATTTTTTCTATGCATAAACACCAACATATTTTGTGATGTGCATTTGTAAAAGCAGACTGCAAAAGTAGAAGCATGGTATGATGGCAACAACATGGCAATGTTCATAGGTGGCAAAGAGTAGAAGACGTACATAAAGGGGAAAATAGTTTTGTGTCAGGATAGTGAGATTAGGACTTTTTCCTCTAGAATTTACTTTCATGTTATTAGGTTGTCTGTGAAAGAAAACGGTCTTTGGGGGAGCTATGGTTTTTGTTCCTGTTTCTTTGATGTACATCTTAGTGTCCCATACACTAACAGTAAAATCACTAAAGAAAACCTTTCTCCAGCGTGATTAGATAACACAGCTAACGTTTATGCAGACATTCTGGTTACAAAGGTCAGTGAGTTGAAAAGTGGAAAAATTGTTCACATTTTTCTTCATATTTATTTGTATTCCTCTTTGATCCTAGGAGGATTTAAAGGCTGCAGAATTTACTAATATGAACAGTTAATTCTCTCACTATTAACAGTAACTGCGTGCTCCTGACTTTAAGCAAATCTACAATTGTGAAGTCTACTTTACTTAACCTGGGATTGTTATTTTTACCTAAAAAAAAGTAAGGCTTTTAACATGCATATACTGTAGCATAGCCAAAAATAGAACTAAAATTAGATTCCCTTGTAAAGAACCCAATTGTTAAGAAGGGAAAAAAAAAGCAAAAAAATGCCATATACCTCCTTCCAAAAGCATCATTATCCAGAGGAAGGAGCTTTTTAACTGCACCTGACATACTTAGGGACAAAATGCTTAAACTCTTGGGTATTTCCTAACAAAATACTGAGATTATTTTTGTTTTTCTTCTCATATTAACTCAACTAACTCGTTTGAGTTAGTCCTGAATTTTTACCCTCAAGATATTTCACGAAATATAGATGCCATGTTACTGTCGTTAGTGCTTACGTATGAGAAGTACATTCATTCTCTTGGCTGGCAAACAAATCCCAGGGACTTGAGTTGCATAACGCAACACGTGTAACGTCACAGTTGTTATCCACTTAGCCCGGAGCCGTCAGGAGAAGGAATAGGATATAGCCACAGCCATGGTCAGCAAACCCAGCGTATTTTGTTTTGGCCACTGCTGTCCTCACTCTGCACTCCCTTCCGGAAGAATCTCACATTCCCTCTTATTTTCTGCCACCACCTATGCACCGATGGCCGAACCTCTCTCTGTATGCTGGGTCTTCACATCACACAGCCAGGTTTTGCTGAACGTGTGGAATCCCACGGGCACCTCAAGTTTCATTCATCTGAACTGGACCCGTCTAGATCTCAAATGCATTTCTGCAGGGCCTTGTTTACACAAACAATTTGATTAAAGGTGCATTACAAAATTCATGGGCCATATAATCTTATTGATTTCTCTACAAAGATTTAGACTTATTGGCAGAAAAAGAGGGCCTTGCGCTTTTGCTAATCATCCAGTTGGCGCACACGAAGCCCCTTTGCAGTGTCCGGGCGCCATCTCCTCCCGCGCAGGTCTGGGAGCCATCGCCTCGTGTTGTTCATTGTCAAATGTGCCTTTGCTGGTTAGTGTCATCTTTCCCATCATAAGGAGAGAGCAGCAACACTGCTTTTGCTCACAATGCCATGGCTCTTTGGGACCTGCTAGTATGGAAACTATAGATCACCTTGGCTCTGGAGTTCCCCGATGTCATTTGTTTAACGCTGGCTACATCATTACTCATGACGCTGCATCCTCCGTCATGGCCCTTGCTGATATTGGCTTCCAGTGACTCCCTAAAGGCTGTTACTGTGCTGCATTTATGATGACCACAAACGCAAATCTCACCCAGAGTGTGCAAGAAAATGTTTTCTGGTGATCTTAAAATCACTGTTTGAAATTTTGTGGTGTAATGCATGTTTTTCAGCCATGTCTTCTCCTGATCACCTTGGGCCATGATTGCTGCATTCCTAGAATGTGATCTCTTCCAATGCTGACCTCACCCGTTCCACAAACTATCACTAACACGTGCAGGAATTCTAGGCAAAGGGTAAAAAGAGTCGCCCTATTTATCCAAGGAATGTCCATCCCTCATCTGGCATGGCTGGAGGCTGACCTGTGAAAATAAATTGTCACCCCATGATCAGAGGCAAGAGAGGGCATTATTCGGAAAATGGAGGCAAAACCAGACATGGATCAGAAGGGCTGTTGACGTGGAGCAAAGGTCTTCAAAGTCCCTGGAGCAGAGAGGTGCTATCACCCCTCGAGGACTGCCCTGCACGTGGCACAGAGCCTGCAGTGTGTGTGGGGTGGCCAGCACAGTGGGTGCCCAGGTAAAGGATGCCGCCACCGCCATCTTGCCCTCCTTGATGCTGCAGTTGGAGGCCTGCGGTTTCCATGTGGTTGGAACAGGGAAGGGCAGGAACCAACCCCTGGCACACAGATGTGGTTCAAGCACAAAAGTCAGCGTGGATCCTTAGTAACTCAGAGCCCTGAACTTATCCTACGCCCAGTGGGAGTGAGAATCAGCACGTCAGCACCGTTCTGGTGGCCCCACCTCAAGACCCTATGAAATACTGTACAGGCCAGCTGGAGCAGCCTGTTTCCTAGGCGGCTGTCTTGGAACCTGGACCCTGGGGACAACACCTTAGATATGAGTCTTGGAGCTCCACAAGGCGTCTGCTCAACCTCCCATGCAGGCTGGAGGGTTGGAGAGCAACTTGAAGGGAAGGAATAAGGACAGGGCCCACACAGTCCCTGGTCTAGACTCAGGGCACCCTTCTTGGCTGGATCTGCAGATCCAGGTCAGTTGCAGGAACTGGGGGGACTTAGGAAGCTTTGAGGAAGGCATTGCAAAGCATGGGGCCCCTGGGGGCTCAGGGCCTGAGTCAGAGGCCTGCTCAGGTAGATCTAAGGGCAGTACTAGCGGCAGCTGCCTCCACCTGGGCTCCTCACCCACACGCACACACCATCTATAATACTGGGCTTTGCTTATCGTATCCCCTCTGCCTGATAGCCCTTCCTGCCACCAACCTTTCCCAGACAACTCTCGCCAGGACTTAAGATGCAGTGCAGGCCTCCCTTTCTTCAAGAAGCCTCCCCTGAGCCCTCAGAGTGGGCGAGGCAGCTCCTCCTGTGCGCTTCCCCTTATCACTGCACACAAAGCGCACGGTGTGACAGCAGCCCCCGTGTCTGCTCTCCCAAGCAATTGGGATCTCCTGAAGGTCGGAGAGTGTTTCTATTCCTCTTCGTCGTGCTAGTCCCCTGCAGAGCAATTGATACATAACTGGTGTTCAATAAAATATCTGCTGAATAATAATAAAGGAATGTGTGAAGGACATGAGGGCCTTTCTCTAGTCATAACTATAAGGATATTTACATAGACTCATTAGCAATTTATTGGTTTCTTTTTTTTTACTTTTTTATTCTTTTTAATTTTTATCCTCCAAGACAATGTCCAGGTATCATTAGCATTTTGTAACATCTGATTTGAAATGATTGCTCCACAGTAAACATGATTTATTTTTCAGTTCTCATTATCCCTATTTGAATGTCCTGGGTTTGGGAACTTGCTACTCAGAGTTACAGTCGCTTCCGTTGCCTCATCCTATATAGAAGAGTGTATGAAAAACAATCGGGTCAGTGCCATATGCTGAGTGTGCCACACGTTCATCATTACTGCTGGGACACTTGACTTTTATTAATAATTTCTGATTATGATGGCTTATTTTTCAGGCCAAACGTTCCTAATAAAAACAACTAAAAATGCTAGGTAAATGATTATCAGACACCTTTTTTTTAAAGGCACCAAAGATTTGAGCCCAGGAGTTTGAGGTTGCTGTGAGCTAGGCTGACGCCACGGCACTCTAGCCTGGGCAACAGAGTGAGAACCTGTCTCAAAAAAAAAAAAAAAAAGAAATAGGACGAGGAATTTCCTATCATAACTGAATTAAATCAAAAGAAATTATCTTCCAATGAGGTAATGAAAGCACTATGTGGTAGAAAGCCCATGGGCTTTTAGAATGACCTTAGATAGATTTACCCTTCTGAAGTCAGTTTTAAATTGGGGTGGCAATATCTCCCTGAACAGGTTTGTTATAGAGATTAAATAAGACAACACATAAAGTCTAGAATACAGTAAATGGCCAAGAAATGAATGTAGTTGTTACTCTTCTCTTTCCCCATAAGACACACTTACGTTAAGAGTAACTCAAAAATCCAAATGACTTAAGAGTCCCAAGAGAGCAACCAGGGAGTTCAAGATTTTTGCTTGGCAAACTACTAAAGTAGTTCTTCAATTTTTGAATTCTGTCATTTGTGGAATGTCGATTCCAACAAGTGTTGATTATGTTGATTTAAATAATCAGAATCATAATTATGATTTTAAATATTACATTATTCTTCATTTTAGATAGATATTAAAATAATAGAAATGCATGAAAAAATTGGTCACAAATCATTATATAGTGACACAAATTTCATAGTCACAAAACTCAGGTACGTAAAAGGTGAGCTTTCTTTTTCTTTGCATATCTGAATTAAACTTAGCTCTTAAAGTCCCTCATTTCCACTCAGTAATGGAAAACTTAATCATGTTAATTCAGAGTAAACTCAGATCGCTTTCAATTTAAATTCAGATAAGTAATTCAGTCATCCTGATTTCCCCTTCTTATCTCCCGGTTAGCTCCAGAGAGCACCAAGGGGGAGAAGGTGTCTGGTCCCAACCATCCTCTGTCCACACTGGCCTCTGCTGAGATGTCCCTTGTCTTACCTGGTCCTTGTATTGTAGATGGTCATCTGCTGCCAGTGCCTGTGGTCTTACCAGGTTGTCCAGTGCCAGGCCCACACATTCTACACCATCCTTACCAATCGCAATGTCCTCCTGAGCCCACTGGCTCTCTCTCTGCCCATGTACACTCCTATAATGGGCCTTGAGGATTTTGGCGGCTTTCCCCATACCATGCTGCGTTGCACAGGGTTCTGGGAGGCTTCCATAGGACCCCTTAGATGCTGTTTCTTCTCCTCTTTATATTTTAAACAGGTGCATGGTGACTGCTATTCTTACCACAGATTTCCTCATTCAACACTCACTCCTTTCACCTAGCATGCCTGCTTCACAGTAGATGCTAGGAGGTAAAAATTCCATTTCCCAGGTGTTTATGCAGCTAAGGTTCTGTACATGACTCGTTCACCAAGATGGATTAGATTCCTATTGCTGCATAACAAATTACCACAAATTTAGTGACTTAAGAAAATATCCAGTTATTATCTCACAGTTTCTGTAGTCAGAAGTTCTGGCGGGCTTGAGTTGGTTCTTGGCTCAGGGTCTTACGAGGCCCAAATCAAGGTGTAGCCAGACAGTGCTCTTATCTGGAGGGTCCATTTCCTTGTGGTTATAGGACTGAGGTCCCTGGTTTTCTTGCTGGCTTAACCCATCGGCCAGGGGTACTTCCTACAGATGGAGGCTGTCCACGTTCCTTCCCACATCTTGCCTTCCTTCTCCTTAGTGGCAATGACACGTTGAGTCCTTCTTATGCTTCGTCTCTCTCTGACTTGCCCTCGTGCTACCAGCCAGAGAAAGCTCTGCTTTTAAGGGCCCATGGGATTAGATTAGGCCTGCTTGGATAGTCTCCCTTTTGACTACCTCAAAGTCAACTGATTAGTGACATTAATGACATCTGAAAAATTTCTTTCACCATGTAATGAAATCATGGGTGTGATCTTTCATTATGTTCAAACTCCTAGCAATTAGGGTGAGAAATCTTATGTAGATCAAGGTGGAGGAGGCGTGGCCCTGGGGGGCCCTACTAAGCCTAGTTTGCAGTGTGGATCTGAGAATTTTTCTCAGGAGCTAATCCTATAATCTATTTTTTCGGTGCTCTCGGTGATTCTACCAACGGTCTGCAGGACTTTCTTCTTAAACTAGCTGGAGTGGATTCTTTTTCTGCAGCTAAGAACCCTAACAAACACAGTGGTATAATCTCTATTGCTTGCATATCCAATATCTTCTTTGTTCGTCCCAGCTGGGTACATGACCCTTGGAGTTGTGTCATTATTTTTTCCCCAGTAGTGTATAGATTCTACTTCATTGTCTAGCTTCCAGAGTTTCAGATGAGACTCTGATGCCAGTCTGATTTTTTTTTTCTTTGTGAGTAACTCATTCTTTCCAATTGGAAGCTTGGAAGACTTTGTTTCTAAATGGACATATCATGTTAGGATGGTCTCAGTATTTGGAAAACCCCGATGACCACCATTAAGGGATAGGAGGTTTCTTAAGTGGCAAAGGGTATGAAAATCATTCTGCAGAGATGGCCATAGGAGGAAGCGATGAGGCAGCCAGGTCACGGTGGGACATGCAGCACCCCTAGCCCCCCAGAATCGTCCTAGGTGTGCCCAGTGCTAAGGACCCTGCCCTCATAGAGCAGCAGCCCACTGGGCACAGAAAGCCCACTTTGCCTTTCTCAGATTTTTGCAATACCCTTCTGGCCCCTCCTAACTGTACTGGGCAGCTGGCTGTGCATTCCAGAGACAAATGAAAGGTACCAACAATACCAGCACATTCTTGAATATTCAGTGTGTGTTGAGTGTTTGAGTCAAAAATGAAGTTTCCAGGCATTCCTGAGTTTACACCATTTCTTGGAAGGATTCCTACTCTTTAGAATGTAAGCATTTTATGAGAATATATGCTCAGACATGTCTCTTTTTTCTTCAATCTTGCCTGCTTTGGAGGACTCTTTTAATCTTTGGATGAGATAATTTTTTTTCTGTTATTTGATTATGACTCTTCTTCTTCTCTTACTCTTTCACCGTCTGGAATTTTTGTTTTTCCCTGTTAAGTATCCTGACTCCTCCAAGCATCTTGTCCTTTCCATTATGATTTCCAACTCTTTGTAGGTTTTCTCTGTAGTTAGAGAAGACTTTCATCCGCCTGATAGACCAGACCATGATCCAGGCCTCAGTGAACATTGTCTTTGGTAGTTTGACTATTGAATTTCTAAATCTGAAAATTATTTCATTTCAATTTCCAAAAGTCCTTCTTTTGATTTGACTGGATTCCCATGGTGCTTTTTTGGGCAGGTGTTATTTGACTCTTCCAAGAATTTGCCTTCGATGAGAGTTTAAGTGGCCAGAGCGTCTCTGACTTCCCCCACCTCCATGTGTGAATTTGCATGAGTTTCTACACTTCCTTTTCTCTAGCACCCTCTGAACGCTACTTCCACCCCCGTGTGTAGTACACCCTGCCTCAATTCTCAGCAAGGTAAGTCTTCGCTTTTTGAAGTGGAGGTGGGGAGGAGGCGAAGCCCAGCAGCATTCCGCCAGCAATCGAGTGCTGTACAAGCATGGCCCACCTTCCTTGCTCCTCAGACCCCCAGGGCACACCAATAAGCCTCTCCCAGGGCGTGAGTCTTTATGAAGCCCGGCTCTTTTGTCTTCAATCTTCTTTTAAGTCCTAACTAATAGTGACTGAATTATCTGGGCTTATACACATTTCTTGCCTATTAGGGCACATGTCCTCCCACGAAGGCCTTTTATTTGGGCTTTTAATGGTTCACAGTTTATAGATGCAGCTTCGGTGCTTAAGACGTAATAGCTTTTGAATTACTTTCAGAATTTCGAGGGCTCCATGCTCGGGGGGAAACTGTTTGACAGAATCGCTTTCTGAAATACAGTGGTAGAAATGAATTGGCGCCGTTTTCATGAATCAAGTTAACCGCGGTCACGTTGCCTGTAGTACAAGTTCCGTACAACCCAGGTTGGTGGAATAATTTGTAAGTCTTTTTTTCTCCACAGATAAAATATAGGCCTTTCAATGCTATAAGAGCAATTTCGTTGAATTCATAGGCCATCACATTGGCATACGACCCACAACTATCTGTGGAACAATTTTCGATATTACCCATAATGATTTCAACATGCCAAAGTGGGAAATTGGACTCAGAGCCCTTGGAAAGCCTCCAGGCAGAGAGAGAACTTTTGACAGCAGCACTGGGACGAGGTGACTCTGTCACTGAGCCTAATGCCAGGCCTGCCCAGCCACCTTCTCAACTGGCCGGTCACAGGAACTGCCTTGTTCTGTGAATTTCATTTTGTGGTGCCATCAAGGTTAATAGCGTGGGGGCTGGCGGAGCCAGCAGCTTGTTCAGTAATATCTGCCTTCATGAAAGGAAAAGAGCGAAGAGACCCATTTCCTTGTGTGTTTGTCCTGACCTTGCATTGCTAACGGGCTGCCAACAGGGACCACTCCCAGCGTGTGGCCTAACCAGCCAGCTCGAAAGCAATCCTCCTGCGAGGCACGCGGATCTCAGGTTCAACGATCAGAAACAGTCGCGCCTTTTCCTAACTGCGCTCTGAACCTCGAGACCTGGTGATCACCAAGGGACAGCAGTGTGACTGACGACAGGTGCAGTCAGGAGAGATTATAAACTTCGCTTAATGGCAAAGGGTAAAGAATTGTATGGAGGTCATGATAAGAGGCAGAAGCCCACACAGACATAAGTGTGGGTTTCCCAGAACCCCAGTCTCACCAGCGGCTGGTATCGCTGCCCAGCCTGAGGCCCCACCAGGTGAGAGTAGCGTGTCTTTCTCATGGCGAGGCTGTGGTCTACCTGTGCCTGACTTCGGAGACTCTGTCTGCATGCCCACCTCCGCCCCAGAGGGGGAGAGTTGGCACAACCCCCAGCCCCCAGCACATACAGAGTGTTTGCTGTGACTCTGGATTAACGGAGAGCAATTCTCTGCACATCCTGCCGCATCGCTAAGCAGGGCCAGACTTCCCGCCTCAGCTCCACTCCCGCACCTCCGCAGAAACCATTTTCCCATTGTCAAAAGGCGAAATTAACAGCACATTTCGTTTAAAGATCTCAATTGGCTTTGATTTGCAATTCTAGAATTGCGCAACGCCTCATGCTATGAGATAGGATGAGTGTTCTGCTGAGCTGCGCAGAGGCCGTTGGCTTGGCAGACGGAGAAGGGCTGCAGAAAGCAGACAGGAGAACAGAAAGCGGGTGGGTGATTTCCAGGTGACTTTCCTTATGAAGGTCAAAGCAGAGGGCACTTTCTTATCATGCTGGCTCAACTGGCCTGTTTGGGGATTTGGCTATTATCTCCCTCTCTCTCCTGGATTTTTGGAAGGTCAAATAAACAGCTTCGTTTCAGAGGATTGTTAGTGTCAAACTTCAGCACGAGTGACTCTGTGTTGGTTTGGTCTGTTGGGCCCAGCGCACGAGCTCAGTCCAAACCAATGGCCTCCTGTACATTTTATTTAATGCTGTAAAATCCCTCTGGGCAACAGAGCAACTGTAGCCACAAAAATTCAGCTCATTCTGAACGGAGGGGTAGGAGCTGTAGGGGCACAGAGCGGGTGATCCCTTTCCTCCCGTCATAGGGCCACGGCCGCCACCCCTGTAACAAGGACAGGTTAACAAGGCGTAACAAATTTATTTGATATAGTTTTATGTGACATGAAAGCCTTCAGAATGAGTGACCCAAAGACACAGGAAAAATTATCCATATTTATGCTTAGGTTCAATGAAATATATATAGACAGCGTGTAGCAGAATGATTAGACTAAAAGGGTATGATCTAATGCTAACAGACTGGGTGGGGAAACGCAGCAAGGTCTGTCTGTCCAGATTCTTCTTGGCCTTTTTGTGCAGCATTTCCTCCTCTCAGGTATGGGGCAGGACCCCTCTGGAATGAGGATCTTCATTTCTTTGTGGCCAGCTATCACACAGAAAGGCGGTGAGGGAGGCGGAGGGAGTTGCAGTAATATTTGCAGGCTTTATGGCTGGCTTTGGGGGAAAGAGGTTCTGTGTTTTTATGACCTGCCCTGGAGAAGAGAGATTCCAGCTTCTACGGCTTGCCTGGAGGAGAACGAGGGATGCGAGGCAGGAGGGCAGGAGGAGATCAGCGAGAGACTTTGCTTCTGAGGCTGCTTCTTAGGCTTTCACTTTGGGGTGTTGTTTTCTGAGCCCCAATAGTGCCAAATGTCTTTGCTTTGTCCCTTCAATGTACAGGCAAAGGGAG
>NW_012138858.1:713619-715845 GCF_000956105.1 Propithecus coquereli
GAGAAACAGTGAAGTTTTGGGGGGAAAAACACCACCACTGTTTTTGCCACATTTTCTGCAAACATAGCATTCTCACCTCATACAGATCCATGTTCCAGTGAAACAGGATGCTGCAGCCTTCCCACAGAAATGCCCCGCAGCTGCTGTGACTAACATGAGGTGACAGACAGAAGAGCAAACATGGCGACATCCTGGATTGAACTAGTCCTCAGGCTTTCTTGGCCATGGTCAGCCCTGGGGCTCCCGTGTCATCCAGCTCCTCTGGGTTGTCCAAAACTGCCCAAGGAACTTCTGAACAGGGACAGTTGCCCGGCCCGGTCAGGTCCAAGGCCACTGCTGCTCGGCGGTGCCATCTGTTCAACCTCAGCACCAGCTCACTTCGGGCCTGTCTTCCTGCTTTCCGTGTGGAGTGTGCAGGTAACTGGCCTGGCATGGATGCAGTTGAAATCCTGTTGTTGGATTCCCAGCCATTTTCCCCCTTCGAAAACGAGACTGTTTTCATATTATTTCCATAGAAATTGAAAGAAATTGAATGATAAAGGATTTCACAGAAGCTTCTTGTTGTGACTAGTTATCAAAGACAGTCCCGCTGACAAAGACGCTGACCTTGACTGAGTTTCCATCAGGCTCCTCTGAGCCTCCTTTTCGCCAGACCTTGCTCCTGGGCCTTGTCTTCAGTCTGCCCAGCTCAGTTTCAGCAAGAAGGCCAGACCCATAGCCCCCGGTACTTGAGCTAAATCTCTCTGCTAATAATCAATAATTATAAATCAGCAAATATTTGCAAATCTCCTGCTACAATATCATGTTGTATTAGTGCACTAGGGCTACCACGACAAAGTACTGGGTGGCTTAACCAACGGAAATTTATTCTTTCACAGTTCTGGAGGCTGAAAATCTGAGATCAGGGCATCGGCAGGGTTGGTTTCCTCCGAGGCCTCTCTCCTTAGCTTGTGGGTGCTGTCTTCTCCCTGTGTCTCCACATGGTCATCCCTTGGTGTGTGTCTGTGTCCTAATCTCCTCTTCATGTAAGGACAACAGATATAATGGATTAAGTTCACCGTAATGATTTCTTTAACTTAATTACCTCCGTAAAGACTCTATTTCCAAATAAGATCACATTCTGAGGCCCAGAGGGTTAGGACTCCAAGATATGAATTGGGGCTGGGGGGATAAAATTGGGCCATAACACATGTGTAGCACAGAGGTTTACTTATAATTTAATGTAGGATGGAGATCTATTGATATTTGCCTACAGTTTGTTTTTGTTGGGATAGACACATCTGGAATAAATTAAAGTAAAAAATTTCTCCCATCCTCTGGATGCCTGAGCTCTCCTTTCCCTGAGAGAGAGAGAGCCACTTGTTTGTTTTTACTATTTGATAGGCTAGGAGAGAATATTCCAGAATAGAGTAGGACACCCTAGAAATGATCCATCCTGGAGTTTTGTATTTGGAAGGACTATGCCTTAAAGGGAATTAACTGTATTGTCCAAGAAAAAGAAGGACTCAAAGTTTGGGGGTTTAAGGATTTAGGAATAGAATGGTTTTGTCTGTGTATGTGGAGTCTTTGAGACGGGGGAAGGGCAGGAAGCAGGGACACGTGAAAGGGGAACTTGTATGGGGACACTTGCAGGTAAGAGCTTTGGCCATGGAAGTCTCCACTCTAGATGTCTTGACAACCTCAGCGTAGAGCCCATCCTCCTTTTCTTTTCTTTTTTTGTCTGAAACAGGATCTCATCATGTTGCCCAGACTGGTCTCCAAGTCCCAGGCTCGAGCCATCCTACTGCCTCAGTCTCCCCAGTAGCTAGGACTACAGGGGCACCCACCACACCAAGCCCCTCCTCTTTTTCTTGTATTTAGGGATGGAACCTCAAAGAGCTGTGGTCCCCAGCCCCCGGGCCTTGGACCAGTATTGGTCTGTGGCCCATTAGGGCCCTGGGTCACAGAGCTCTAGCTCCACGCCACCTCCCCACCACCCCATGTTCATGGAAAAATTGTCTTCCATGAAACTTAGGATCGGAGGTCCCCCCACACACATAGCAAGAGGTAAGTGGGGGAATGAGGGAAGCTTCCTGTGCTGCTCCCCATTGCTCAAATCACTGCCTGAACTCCACCTCACCCTCCCCCCTCCCCATCCATGGAAAAATTGTCTTCCATGAAATCACCAAAAAGGTTGGGGACCACTGTAGAGGAGTGTTAGCAGGGCACATGGCCACTCAACTAGAT
>NW_012138858.1:715895-716751 GCF_000956105.1 Propithecus coquereli
TTTTAGGGACTGTACCGGGAAGACTATTAATATTTTTTAATATCAGGAAATATTCATTAAAGAACTAAAGAACTCACCCTTTGTAAAATCAGGCCCCATTCAAATGTCACTCCCACTTAATATTAGTGTCTATCCCTGATAACTCTAGCTACATCTGCGCTTCTCACAACTTGTAATTATATATGAAAATGTAATGCAAATACATGCAAATTGCTTGTGTAGTGATACTGTAAACTTTTCAAAAGATGTGAGATTTTCATGAATTTGATAAAGTGAGGTTGAAGAATGCTTGATAGCATTCTGAAGGTCAGCTGATGACTAAAGGCAAGTATGTGGGACAGAAGGATTTGAATAACAAAGGACTAAGATAAGCCATGGGGAAAATTCAGGAAGCTCTGGAAAGTTTTTGCAGACTGTGCTTCTCTTTAAGATCATTTTTGAAAGGCAAATGGGAAGTAAAGGATAAGGTTGGTTGTTATGGGGAAATAATGCCAATTAAAAGCCACCAACATTTAGTTTCTTTGTTGTTCATTCTAAGAGGTAGATTGTCATCACAATTATAAACATAAGGTATATTTTCATTTCTTGAGAAAAAGTGCCAGTCGACTTTTTCCATCATTTTCTGTAAAAATTTAGTGCCTGTTTTATTCTTCAGTGATTCTTCTAGTACCAGTTGTCTTCAGATAATGATATTATAATGATACATATTTGACCTGACACTTAGAATGATAAATGTTTAGAAGGTATTAAACACAAGCATGGAAAGGTAACTTTGGCCGGGCGCGGTGGCTCACGCCTGTAATCCTAGCACTCTGGGAGGCGGAGGCGGGCGGATTGTTTGAGCTCAGGAGTTCGA
>NW_012138858.1:719953-722229 GCF_000956105.1 Propithecus coquereli
CAAAGTAAAATCAACTCAGAAGAATCATTGTCAATATTTCATGTTATATTCTTTCAGGTTTTATTCTATGCACACATAGAATTTTATTGTTGAAATTGGAGTATTGGCGTGCACAGAATTGCATCCTGCTTTTTTTCCTTGTGACATTATAGCATAAGTATACAATATTCCAAGATCATTAGAAATTCTTGAAAAACATAATTTTTAATGGCTGCATGATATTTCTCCCCACAGCTAGTTTGTATTTTATTTGATCATTGCCCTTTTACTGAACACTTAGGTTGTTCCCCACTGTCTTTGCTATTATACATTGCAGTTGACCATCTATAGGGGACAGGTGTGAAAGATGTGGAACAAAGGAAAGTCAGAGAAACTTTCACAACAAAGAGGAGCCTAAGGGGCCAGCACAATTAGATACGTACAATGTGGTATCCTGGATGAGATCTTGGAGTAGAAACAATGCATTAGGTAAGATCTAAGAAAATACAAATGCAATATGGACTTAGCTAATAATAATATGTCGATACTGGTTCATTAATTGTGACAATGTACCTTACTAATGTATGGTATTAATAATGAGGGAAACTGGGTGTGGGGTATATGGGAACTCTCTGTACTGTCTTCACAATTTTCCTATATATATAAAACTCCTCCAAAATAAAAGCTTATTAAAAAAACATAAAACTTGTATGTTGTTGGTATTCAACCCATTAAAGTGTTACAACAGCTAGAGTTTAATTTATATTTGGGACATAGGTGATATCAGCAAGATGGTGGAATAGGAGTTTTCTACCATCATCTCCCTGAGAAAGCTTCAATTTTGACAACTACCTAGGAATGAGAGTGCCTTTGTGAGAGTCTGTGAGTCCAGTGGGGAAGTTCCAGCACACCACTGGAATCAAAAATCCAAGAATAGATGCATCGAAGTGGGAAAGAAAAATGGTTTCACTTTGCCCATATCACCCCTCCCCCAAAGTGGCACAGCTCAGTGCTAAGAGAGACCTTGGCTCACGATTTCTCCAATGCGGGAAAGGGAGAAAGAAGTGAGTGAACACCCAACTCCCCCATCTGTGCAGGATGCTCCCCAAGAGACCCAGTTCTTTTTTGCCTCACCCAGAATACCAAGGTGATCAGCACAGCTGAGTGGTTGAGAGAGGCTGGGAGCAGGGATGAGAGACCAGGCACCCTACTGACTACTATATGGGCTCCATCAGGAAGCCCACCTACCAGCCACTTGGAACACCTTGCCTGTGGACCCCCCCAACTGGCTCATGACATCCCAAATGCTCCATGTGCCCCACCCCTTAACTGGCTCCCTGAGAACTCCATGCAGATGGTGTGTGTCTCGCACAGTCAGCTTGACTCCGCAGGATTGGGGGAAGGCACAAAAACGTGAGCACTGCCTAGGGAAAACAAATGGGAGGCTCTTAGCACCTGGCCTGGCTTTGTGGGATTGAAGGAAGGCATACCACCCTAAGAATTTGTACCTCATCCCCTAGGGAACAAGAGTTATGGAGCTGGAGCATCCACAGAAAAGGTCTAAAAGTCGTAGAATTCCTAGCCACACTGATTGGTGAAGGCATTTCCCCCCCAAAGCCAGTCCCTAAAGACTGGAGGAGGTGACCGTTTCTTCTTCAAATGCAGAGACAGCGAAATAAAAGTTCAAGGAACATGAAAAATCAAGGAAACATGACACCACCAAAGAAACACGATAATATTACAGTAACCAATCCCAAAGAAATGAAGATCTATGAATTGCCTGACAAAGAATTCAAAAAAGAATTTTTTAAAGGAATTTCTGTGAGCCACAAAAGAACACAGACAGACAACTCAACAAAAATCAGAAAAATGTGAACAAAATGAGAGGATCAATAAAGAGATGAAAATCATAAAATAACTAAACAGAAATTCTGGAGCTGAAGAATTCAATGAATGAAATGAAAAATGTACATCAAGTGAAAAATATGGGTTATGGTTTAATATGCAGCATTTTTCCTCTTGTAATGGCTCATAACATCATGATGCATCTTATCACCAGTTTAAAATGCCTTAAAATGTTTAATAACTTTAAAATGTTTAATAACTGATGTAAAAAAGATTTAGAATTTAAATTTGCAATTTTCTTTTGGGATTTTTCTTATTAATTTGCACATTCTTTTAATATATTAAGAGTATTAATTCTTTGTCCTTAATTTAAGACAAATACTTCCTCCAATTTCTTTGCCTTTTGTTTTGATTATGATGTTTTGTTACTGAGTACCTTTGTTATAGAGCAC
>NW_012138858.1:723049-733658 GCF_000956105.1 Propithecus coquereli
GCTTTTGTCAGCTGGCCTCTTTCCCGCCCCCCACCTCCCCTGATTATCCCCCCAGATATCCAGGAATATCTTTCTAGAGGAGAAAGTGGGAGCCATTCCTTTAAAGTGCAAACATCAGAAGACAGCTCCTCTATCTCTCAAGTCCTGTGGGAGGCTAGGAGCCTAATTTTTGTGGGCTCCTTGCCCAATATGCAAAACTATTTCCTGTCATAAAGATATGAGAAGCTTATTTTTCCACTGGACAAAGATAATACTCTTACACAGATGGTCACCCCAGTTACCAGGTGAATTTAGGATGAACTATGTGTGACAAATGGTGCCATCAATTCCTCTTACTTGAGGACTAGTTATTGTTTATCTTGAGAACATGCACGTAACGTGTTGTAACTGCTTGACGGCACGAGGGAGTGAGCTTTCTTTCTGTCTTTGCAATCTCTTAGTGAATTGCCTGGGTGCATAAAATTCTGGTTTATTTTTTAATCAATAGTAAATATGTTTTCTTTCTCTATTACCTTTGTGGAGAGGATTTCTGGGCTGGGAAATTTTGTTTTTAATTATATTTCCCCAACAACCACCACTGGAGATGACCAGCTCTCAGTCTCATGGGATCATAACATGTGAGGATCATGAGAGCCTTGAGGAAATGCCTCTCGGAAATGTGCAAAAAGTTCAAAGGGAGAGATATTTATTTATTGGCTCCCGTACTCCACCCCGCTCGTCGAGTGGGGTGTCAAGCGCCCATACTTGTGGGCTGTGCGTGCCTGAGCGCAGAGTCTCACAGTTCTCCCGCACCAGCAAGGGATGGCAGGAAGCAAGTGGTGAGATGTCTGGGCCTTGGGCAAGATTCTGCAGGGTGCACCTGTGCAAAGCTGGTCACAATCACAGCAACGCTGGCCCCTGAAGCCATGGCTGGGGTAAGATGATTCAAAGTGGAGAACAAGAGGTGCCTGGCACTTGTAGGCTTGTTTGTTTTTGAAGTAGCAAAAATCTTAGAGTAGGTTTCGCTTTGACCCTAGGATGTCGTGATTTAACAACTGATGTTTCTTTATTTGGTAATGTTGCCTCTCAGGTATTTGCCTAGAAATAACAGGAAGATGGTGACGGAGAAGCAAGAGAACCAGGGTTAATGCACTGCAGCATTGCACGGGGTTCGAGAGCTGCCTTGTGCCTCACACAACAGCACCGAGGGACACAGCAAGCACTGCCGGGCGTGGCACCTACGTGACACAGATTCCCTTTGCAGTATCCCATCTCTCTGTCACTGACTCTTTGCTGCCACACTTTGCTTCCAGAGTTTTTTGGTGCCAAAGAATTCCAAATAATGGTAACAATTATTTTCTCTGTCGAATGTTACTGTTAGAATAGTCGTATTTAAATTATTTTTCTAATATCACTAGAAAATTGAGCAAGTGAACTATTTCAGAATCTTGCCAAGTCGAAGATTAAATTAGACGAAATAAAGTTATGATAAGATTAGTGTTTCGTTGCCTGTGTAAGGAAACAAGATATGGCTTGTTTAAATAGACCTAACTATAGAAAATCAAGATCAGCTGTAGTGTAGCACAAAGAGATAGATACGTTATTTAAACGTACTCCTTTAACTGTAAGGAGTGATAGAACATTTGCCAGAAAGAGAAAAGTAATGTCATGCCAAATTGAACGTATTAAGGAAAATATGAATAAAAATACTCAAACAATGAAAAATAACCCTGACAAGACACCTACAGTGGCAGAAGCAGCAGAATTGCTTAAACAAACCTTGAATGAACTGATTATCATCTACTTCCGTAAAAGAGAAAAAAGGAAAAAAGACTGTTAAAAAGGAATGCCATGTACCTCTGAAAGACTGAGCTCGCTATAAATGTTCCTAGAGAAACCTAAGACATCAGTGGGAGTCGTCAAGGGCAGAACTATTGCCGCAAAGCCGCAGTGGGCTGACAGCACAACAGCCAAGAAAACCCGAATTACAGCTAAGTGACGCAAGCAAATGAAGAGGACGCCAGTAAAATGAACCACTCTAGATAACCGCATAAGATCCAGTCTAGTAACAATATCGATAACCAAAGACATCAGAAACTGCAATTAAGAAAACTATTAAAGAAGATATTCCAGACATGAAAGACAGTTGATTTATTGATGGAGAGAGGTGTGTTTCTGAAAGGGACGGAGGGAAGCAGGGTTCTTGTTCTGGAGTGATGGAAGGCCAGGTTGAGAAACTAATGTAGTACCTTTCACTGTCGTATCAGCTACTTTCCAGTGTCTAAAGTTAATGCCCTGCCTAGAAAGAATGGACATTCTGGCAGATGGCCTGGAGCTACCCGTGTGAATATGGCAAAGTGTGGAACCCTGATGCCCCAAACCCTCCAAAGGTTTTTCCAGTTGGCGTTGGGATGCAGGGTGAGACTATATACAAAGGCAAAGTCCTAGGCCGGTATAACTCATTATCCCCCAGCTATGTTCCTAGGCCGACACCAACAAGCAAGAGAGAATGTTGCTAACCCATCGTTGGCCAAGAGGGCTGTGGAGTGAGAGGAGCTGAGGAAACACGGGCACCTGAACGCTATCGCTGCTGTTTCTAGAAGGCCCCAAACATCACATCGACATCATAGTTAAAATGCGTTCAGTTCTTAACTTGCCATGCCTGAGTTTTTTCTGTGCTCTGTTTACAAATGACTTATATATACGTATTTTTATTGCCATTTTATAGATGTGGAAACAGGTTCGGAGAGTTAAAACTCGTACAAGATCACTTAATGAGGAAAAGCCAAGATTCCAAAACAGGTCAATCTGACTTCAGAGCCTACACTCTTAACCAGCACACTGTACAGCCCGCTCAGCCTTTTGGACAGGGAGACTCTCAAATCAACGTGATAAAATCACCGACATTGCTTATAACAGAATCTCCCTGGATGAAACTGACAGATATCCCACTCTGGTTCCCCAGGAATTGCCTCTCCAGAAACAAAAACCCAGTTCTGGTGATAAGAGGTCCTTGTCTGTCCCAACGGAGAATGTCGACCTCTTTAGCTACCCCCCACCCAGCTACAAAGAATGAGGACAATAAGTGGAAGAGATCTGTTAGGAATGTAGCACACACGTACACACTGGGAAGTTCTTTACTTTATAATTCTCCTCTCAGATGTGGTATTCAAGCAAACCAGAAAAAACAAATCTCCCCAGTGGCCAAAACCTCCCAGGGAAGAGAAACTCGACAAACTGATGCTGGGGGATTGTCTGGCCCGAACCGAGGGCTGATGTGCGGCCACTGAACATCCCTTACTTCCCTGCCACCCCTCTCTGTTGTAGATGGGGTATTGGTTGTGTTATCTTGTTCTTCTTTCCCAATAAAACACACCACATTTTCAGGACATCATATGATTTTAAGATGTTCATCTAGTTTGATTAGTCTTAGCCAAATTTAATGATATATCAAAACATATATCTATTATCACCAAGGGTATCAGTTTGCTTGGGCCGCCATAACAAAGTACCACAGCCTGGGTGGTTGAAACAAAGAAATGGATTTTCTCACGGTTCTGGAGACTAGATGTCCAAGATCAATGTATTGGCAGGGTTGCTTTGAGGCCTGTCTCCTCAACTTACGGATGGCTCTCTGTTCCCTGTGCGCTCATGGGATCTTCCCTCCATCACATCTGTGTCCCGATCTCCTCTTCTTATAAGGGAGACCATTAGGATTAGGGCCCAGCATAATTACCTTTTTAACTTGATTATCTCTTTAAAGACTCTGTTTCCAAATAAGGTCACATTCTGAGTTACTGGGAATTAGGACTTCAACATACGAATTTGGGGAAACACAATTAAGCCTATAACACAAAGTAAGATTTATTACTATATAATAGTCGGACTCCATTTTTGATGTTTGACTGCTGGTACATTTCAAGTCCTACTCCTCCCTCTTCCCCTTCCGCCCACATCTGGGAAGCTGATAAGAGAGCCCAGGTGCTCTTTCCTTTGGCACCGGCAAGTTCAAACCATATAAGCTTCAGCCCGTGCGGGGGTACCCTCACCTCAGGCCCAGCTTCTAATCCCAATAAAAACCAAGCCAGCCTCCCTTCCCTTCTCTCTCACACCATTTTTGTCCCTGCCTGGGAGCCTGCCCTGGTCTTCCCAGAGAGCCTCATTATGTGAGTAACAAATCTTTTAATACCCTCTTGGAGTGTGTGTGGTGTCATTAGTCTCTACATCCAAACAGAACTTTGCATAAAGGAGTTCCATCCTATAACTACCACTGGGTGACCCAAAAGCAATATATTACTAAAATAACACTTATAGAATCAGCTATAAAATTCATCATGTTTACATAAAATGTTAACATAAAACATGATTATTTTCATAGATGTCAAGAATCAATCTCTTTTTGACTAAAAAATATCTAAAACAATAGGCATGAAGTACTCCTTTCTTTACATGACAAAGAGTACATATTTAAAACTGATTCAGCATTATACTTAATGGAAAATACTAGCATCACTTCTCCTTCAAATATAGGAACAAAGCCAAGATATGGCCTATCATCACCCTCTTTAGTAAGTGTTTGTGTCAGGTATTAAGGCATTGTCTCTCAGCTCTAAACCTACTTTTCTGTATGCTGCTCTCGGACTGTTGGAACTGAGACTCTGCAAAAAACATCTCTGTTTGCCAGATGGCTCCATGTTAGGTTCTATCAAAAGGAGGGATTATGGAGGACAGGAATAGAGGGACAGGGGTTGGTCCTTCCTGTTTCGCTCTTCCTGCTGGTCTGCCCCAGCAATGGCTTTTCACTCCAGCAGTAGCAAGTTGGTTCCAATCTCCAGGTTTCTTCCTTAGACATGCAGAACCAACCTCAGTGCACTCATTTGGAAGTATAAACAGCAGTCAGCCTATGCCCCTCCTAACTATTTTGAGCTTCAACTCTATAAGACCCCTCCCCCAAGCTCTGAAATACCAGCAGCAGCTGATGGTGCCCCCTCCTTAGACACCTGGGACCCACTAGGTTCCCTCCTCCAAGTTTCTAGGTTCCAATTACCCAATCTCTTCCATTTATCCCCCCCCCAGCTTCCTCCTATAATTATAATCTTATATTCCCTCAGTGTTCTTTTTACATTTCTCATCCTTCAATAAAAATTTAACCAATTTAGGCAAACCTTGTGTTAAATTTTTTCTGTGGTTTCTGTATTCCTGACTAGACCATGGCTGATACAGTATTAGAAATGCTAGACATAGCTATTCAAGAAGAAAAATAAATAAGAGCTATAAACGCAAGAAAGGGAAGAAACTATCACTTTTTAAAATAAAAAATTCAAAGAAAATACATGAGAAGGTGACCAAAAAGAATGTGTGTTTATAAAAAATGCAGGATATGAAGTCTATAAAAATATTTTTATTCTTATATATGTTATGTGCAACCAGAAAATATAATGTAAAAAAATCCAATTTATAGCAGCCCAGGAAACACAGAGAGAGAAAGAGATTTAAAAAAAACCTCACCATAATAATAACAACAACAGAGCAGCAGCAGCAACAATAAACTCCTGAGCCTGCAAATCAAAATTCCAAAACACAGGAAGAAATGTCAAGAAAGTTAGCCAGAAAAATCTGTAATGAAAACTTCTCTCATAATTTCATCTCAGTGAAGTTAGTTTTATGAAACAGAAGTCTTTAAAAATGTTTAGCATTCTTAAAGAGATAACTGAAGGAATAACATTAATTTTTAAAGAATAAGATGTTGTTAAATAAAAGCAAGCAGAAATGATAAAGAAACAGGTTCATATTAAAAATGCAAATTGAAAAACTTAGAAATAAAATTTTAAAATTAAGCAGTCTGGGTGGGAGAAGTGGCTCATGCCTGTAATCCTAGCATTTTGGGAGGCTGAGGTGGGAGGATTGCTTGAGGTCAGGAGTTCAAGACCAGCATGAGCAAGAGTGAGACCCCATTTCTACAAAAAAATAGAAAAATTTGCAAGTGAGTTTCTGTAGTGTAGTGGTTATCACATTCGTCTCACAAAAAAATAGAAGAATTAGTCAGGCATGGTGGCTCGTGCTTGCAGTCCCAGCTACTTGGGAAGCTGAGATAGGAGGATCACTTGAGCCCAGGAGTTTGAGGTTCTAATGGGCTGTGATGACGCCACTGCACTCTAGCCCGGGCAAGAAAAAGAGAGACCCTGTCTCTAAAAAAAAAAAAAAAAAAAAAAAAATTGAGCAGAATAAACTCTAGAGGGACACTGTAAAAAAAAAAACAACAAAAAAGACTGATTGAATTGACAGTTATTACAAGAAATTCACAGATTTCTTCACTGTGCTCTTCCAACAGTCTTCAATGAATTGTAATCTTGCTCCTGTGGGTTTTTTGTGGTAAAGCAAAACTTAAAAGCAGAAGTTAATAAGACCTTACTGAAAATAACCATAACGAAATCCTTCATCTAAGGACTTTCCTTGCTCTTCCTTTATAATGCCTCACTTTGCTGGACTTGTACACACACCAGGTCAAGTTAGAGTCCGTGAAAAGCCTTGTAACTAGGAAAACCCTCTAGCCCACTCTCCAGCTCCCAAATGTATAGGGGTTATGTCAGCATGATAGGATGCTATAGGGATATTAAAATGACAAATGTGCTAACTAATGTCAATATTTGGACATATGTAAAATAAAAAATTTTTTAAAACTCACAGCACAACATCTTAGGTGCACCTTATATATGACAACGTAAAGTTTATAGATATACATGAAAGGATTAGAAGTGAAATTGGAATAATGTGAATCAAATTGAATTAAGTTATTGCAGTTTAATCTTTCATTTTTCTTCCTACAAAGTTGTGCCAGTTCATAATTGTTTTTTAAAAGAAAAAAAAAAGATATGAGAAAATTTTCTCATTCACATTTCCCAAACTGCTTTCCTCTCTGATCTCAATGTTCCTTTCAATGTTTTCTTGTATCTTCTTTGAACAAATAAAGTAATGTTGGTTTTGTCTGACCTATACCCACAGCTTTTTAAACACGTTATGCTTTTACAGCTGCTTATCCTAATATTAACAGGCAGAATGGAGTTCACCCTCTGAATTAATTCTCAAAACAAAATAAGATTGAGATGTACGATTATAGAAAATTCACTATAAAAACTATGAGTATCCACCATACCGTGTATTGTTCGTTCCTTTGATTTTTAAGACTAATAACATTGCCTGACTTTGTTCTGCTCTGTGCAGAATGAGATATGACGAGAGCATTTTGTGTCCTGACAATACAACAAAATGGAGAGAAAAGGGAAAAAAGTTCTTCCTGTGAAAATGTTTTCCATCGGTAGGAAGCTGTCAAGGCCCTGGTTGCAGAGGCACAGAGAACACAGCCGTGATGACCCAGTCCTTCTTTCAGTCAGAAACCTGCCCTTGGGACTGACCAAGGTACCCTAAGGAACCGGGAGAGGGGCAAAAGACCACTGAAGGAGAATGATCTCGACTTTTCTTTTACTGCGCTCCAGGTCATCTAATGGATGTCCTTGTAGCCACCTTCTTTTTCTCCACATTGTATCTATTGTCCTTCTCTTTGCCTTTCCCGTCTATCTTTTTTTTTCTGAGACAGAGTCTCACTCTGTTGCCTGGGCTAGAGTGCCGTGGTGTCAGCCTGGCTCACAGCAACCTCAAACTCCTGGGCGCAAGCGATCCTCCTGCCTCAGTCTCCCGAGTAGCTGGGACTACAGGCATGCGCCACCATGCCCGGCTAATTTTCTCTATATATTTTTAGTTGTCCAATTAATTTCTTTCTATTTTTAATAGAGACGGGGTCTCACTTTTGCTCAGGCTGGTTTCGAACTCCTGAGCTCAAACAATCTGCCCGCCTCCGCCTCCCAGAGAGCTAGGATTACAGGCGTGAGCCACCGCGCCCGGCCCCTTTCCCATCTATCTTAACGGAAGATTATTCTAAAACTTCAATATATTAACAACAAGGTAATATAAGGCAATGCCATGTGCAAGATATCCCTAATTCTCTAAAAAATTCCTTTTCCAGCCATGGACAGTGGCTCACGCCTGTAGTCCCAGCTACTTGGGAGGCTGAGGCGGGAGGATCACTGGAGCCCAGGTGTTCAAGGTTGCAATGAGCTATGATGAGGCCACTGCACTCCAGCCTGGGCAACAGAGCAAGACCCTGCCTCAGAAAAAAAATTCCGTTTCCTTTTGAAACTAGCCTCAGTTTATTATGTTACATGCAGCCATAGTAATCCTAACATACTTGCTTATTTCTTGTGAAACGAAGTCCAAACTCCTAAGAACTATGTCCAGTGTTCTATATAATTTGGCCTTCCATTCACCTTTTTGACGTATTTCTTATTGCTTCCTTTTTTTTTTTTTTTTTTGAGACAGAGTCTCACTGTGTTGCCTGGGCTAGAGTGCCGTGGCATCATCCTAGCTCACAGCAACCTCAAACTCCTGGGCTCAAGTGATCCTCCTGCCTCAGCCTCCCAAATAGCTGGGACTACAGGCATGCGCCACCATGCCCGGCTAATTTTTTTTTATATATATTTTTAGTTATCCAGCTAACTTCTTTCTATTTTTAGTAGAGACGGGGTCTCACTCTTGCTCAGGCTGGTTTCGAACTCCTGAGCTTAAACGATCCACCCGCCTCGGCCTCCCAGAGTGCTAGGATTACAGGCGTGAGCCACCACACCCGGCCTTCGTATTGCTTCTTAATTAAAACCTTTCTGCAACCCGCTTGCTGTCCTCTGTATTTTCTTTTTTTATTCCTAGAGGTTACATTCATGCCCTCTCTATTTTCAAACCCACTCTGCTCATTCCCCTGCCAACAACACCATTGTCCATTTAAATCTTATCTTCATTGCATAATCTCTCTTATCCCAGTCATCTTTCAAAACCCATGTATTTCAAAGATCTCTTTTACAATGGAGACTACCCTTCTTTGGATTATCTATAGCATTTCCTATTTGTTCCATTTATTTGGCATTTGTCATATGCCCTCATGAATCGTGACTATTTTTTTCTAGGTGTACAAATAGAACAGTAAGATCCATGGGCTCGGAAACCACATCTTTTGCTTGTTTGTGTTCTGAAGGAGAAGCCAAAACAAACACTTTCTGATTCACTGCTGATGCCAAGACACTTCCAAAACGCACACCTGTGTTACTCTTTGCTCCAGGCAATGCAATATAACCCTTGCACTTATTCACCAAATCCATGCTTGCTGCGCACATTCTATGTGCCAGGTATTGGCCACGTGGAAGCACAAAGGGATCCTCCTTGCAGACCTCCCAGCTGACTGTGACACACACAGGCCCCATGGAGCTGAACCCAGAGCCCAGATTACATGGAACATGCTCCTGCAGGTTAGAGAAGGTGCGAGAGTCCTGAGAGGGAGAGAGTAATCAAGAGTTCAGGGTTTTCAGTTGCAGGCGTTTTGTGCAACCAACAAGACTTCACACCTGTTGACGCTTTAGTGGGGATAGATACATAGCATTTCTCCCGAATGCTTCGTTCCAGAACTTGAACTCAGCTGAGAAATAGACACAGAACCCAGATTGATGGAAACACCACTAGCTTGATCCCTGTGAAAAAACAGGATGAGGATGTGGCCTAGATTTGTGGCAAGTGGGAACGCTGTCATTCCCCTGAAACAAACTGACCCTACCAATGGCCTCGCCTGCAGACAGAATCTGCCCACCTAAGCTCACTGCATCCCAGGAAGCAGACCAGGATCTAAGGCAATCAGCCTCTAGCCCAGGTGAGAATTTTGGGAGTAACAGAGAAGATAAATTACGTTTCCCATACGCTGCTTCTTGAAACACCTGATGCATAATGTCATCTCAGTGCTCCTCTCTGGGACTCTGCAGAGTCACAGAAGCAACGTCTGGTGACACACTACCATCTGGGAAGGCATCTGGAGGGACAGGGAGTGGGAGAAAGTTCTGAAGGGCAGTGTCATAGGAAAGACAGAATGAATCGGATTTAAATACCAGTTGTGTCATTTATTCACTGTAAAACTCTGTAAATAATTTCACTTGATGTCATTTTCTTCTTCTGTAAAATGGAAATTTTGCCTTACAAGGTTCTCATACAAAATGCACCTGGTACATTACAGATTCCCAAAAAAATGTCTCTAAAATTTTCCTTTTACAGTTGCCTTTGGGTCTCTAACTTACCTTCTAATTAAGTAAATAATTTCTTCCCTAGTGATAAAGAGATAATAGCAATAATTTACTACAAAGGGGATATTGTATGGATTAGTTGACACTATGATCATATATCTAAGCTTAGGGAAAAGAGTGAGAACACATCTAGTTTGGTGTAATTTCTCCCCAGCACCTGACAAAATATCAGAATTTGGGAGTAGTTGAGATGGGGACGGTTGATAGCAAATATGTTTTAAATTACAGAAGTGCAAAGGCCTTGTGGATTTGTCCAGATTTCATCCTGTCATGCTGAGTGTGTGTTTCAGAGATCTCAGACATATTGACGCTATGCGTCATCAGAGGGATGCATAGTCTTTAAGACACTAGGCATGCACCTGGAACGCTAGACTGTCCTTCTCAATGACATTGAACTCCAAGGGTATGATCGTCCTGTGTGTGCCTCCCCTCTTGTGTTAATTACTGTGATGAATCGTTTT
>NW_012138858.1:734288-750504 GCF_000956105.1 Propithecus coquereli
TGCCCGGCCAATTTTTTCTATATATTTTTAGTTGTCCGGCTAATGTCTTTCTGTTTTTAGTAGAGACGGGGTCTCGCTCTTGCTGAGGCTGATCTCCAACTCCTGAACTCAAACTATCCGCCCTCCTCGGCCTCCCAGAGAGCTAGGATTACAGGCGTGAGCCACAGCACCCTGCCAAAAATGCCACTTGAAATGCAGGTAAACAAAGCAGCATGAAAATTAATAAGTAAAAGAAAGATGATTTCAAAATCAGAAAAAATGACATTCTAGCAAAAATAGTAATCAAATTGGTTCAAAGCCAGCTCGTCATCTCGATTACTTATTGCTAGACTTTCCCTTTGCTATCCAGTAGTTCTTCGGTGGCATTCTTCTCCTTATTATTGGTGGTGTTATTCCAGGGCATCTAAAATTGGTGGTCTGTCAGTTGAAAGATTAACAGCATGAGATCTTTATTTTATTCAACAAACTCTATTGGCTATCCTGTGACCTCAGTAACCTCAAAGAAATTACTCTCCGAAGCAGGAAGCAGACATACAGATTGGGACTCCAGAGAGAGACAGTCCCTGCGTCACTTCCATTTTTTGAGGCTCCTGATGTACTAAAAATAAATAAATAAAATAATTATAGTTAGGAAACAGGATTATAAAAATTGAGGTATACTTTAAATGTTTGCCCTGAACAACGCAAGTCACATGATGGAAATCTTCTTGTAATCCTGTCAGTGTATCTCTGTAGCTATTTATATAACCCAGGCAGAGATGACACCCGACAGCTGAACCCGAGGCCCTTTGTAAATAGGCCCTGATGTGCAGATAGCACGAGGGCCCAGCCCCGGTCTCAGCGGCACGTTTGGAAGAGAGATACACAGCATTTCCGCTGACTGGAGTCCTTTCGGTCTGTGTTTACATGGGTCAAAATAAATGACGAGATGAGATGAATATCTGGCTAATTCAGGTAACGTCATCCTCCTCTAATGCTGCTTTTAAAGGAAAAGCAAGAGACTTGAGCCTGGCTCAGGAGGGATGGCTGTGTTGGATGTGAAACAAGGACAACTGCCTGCTGGCCCACACAAGCAGTGTGGCCCTGACCACGTCACACCGCACGCCTCTGACTCGCTGCTATTGCGATGGGGACCTCCCAAGCCACACGGTGTCCCGCCCACAGGTTGGACCATCACCCACACCCACACATCTCTTCCCACGACAGCTTGGGACACCAGAGAGCCAGGTCAGCTGGCACCTGGGGTCACCCCAGGACCCCTAGCCCAGGCAGGATGGGGAAGAGGGACAACTCTGGCTGTGCCCGACTGGATTTGAAGCCCGTCTCCCGGGCGTGTGGCTTTAGTTACTGAGTATGTACATTTCAGTGTCTGCACTGCAGACGGGGGTAACCACGGTCGCAGCTGCCTCACTGAGCTGAGCTGATGAACCATAAGTTGTCTAGCTCGTACCGAGTTTTCTCCCAAAGACAGTGATTTGTGGTGAGAGACCCATAGCTAGTTTGAACATTCATTGATGATTCTTGCCTACATCAATTATTCATGTGATAGTTTCAAAATGGTAATATTCCACCATTCTCTCTAAATTTATTAATTACACGAGAAGACCTTTCCCTTACCTCTTATGTATTAATACTTATTTGTTTAATTGGTGTGGATGAATGGATTCTTATTTTACTCAATGGATTATAATTGCTTTGTTTTTTTTTTTTTTTTTGAGATAGGGTCTCAGCCCAGGCTAGAGTGCAGTGGTGTCATCACAGCTCACTGCAATCTTAATCTCCTGGGCTCAAGCAATCCTCCTGCCTCAGTCTCCCTAATAGCTGGGAGTACAGATGCGTGCCACTGCGCCTGGCTAATTTTTCTATTTTTAGTAGAGGTGGGGTCTCATTCTTGCTCAGATGCGAGCTACTGTGCCTGGCCAGTTTTCAATTTTTTTTTTTTGTAGAGATAAGGTCTCACTGTGTTGCTCAGGCTGGTCTCAAACTTCTGGCCTCAAGTGATCCTCCCACCTCGGCTTCCCGAAGTGCTAGGATTACAGGCGTGAGCCAACGTGCCCAGCTATAATCCATTATTATCATTATTGATCTCGACGCTCAACTTTTCCCAACCTTTGGTCAGTGGGAGCTCCTTCATACTGTTTTTCGTGTCCTTTTAACATGTCCCTATCATCCTTTCAGTACTTCTTTATTTGTTATGGCGTAACAAAGTGGTCCAGGCTCGTATTATACTTTCCCCGCCCCAGCCTTGTAATCAGCCATTTGTTCAGGAAGTCCTGGTTCTTTTTAGTGGAAAACAGTACACAGAACCCACCATCTAGGCACTAGATGTGTTTGTTGCTTTTCAGTGTAATCATGTCTAGATCTTCTCAGCAGGAAGAAACTAGAGAATACACACATACACACAGATGTAACTGTATCGATGTCGTATTTAAAAACCAGGAGTTAATGCTTATACTGCTGATTCCAATCCAGCACCACGGGGTTCTCCTCAGCCTGTTGCCATTACGTGCCTGTGTGTCCCTTCTCAGCAACGTCCTGACAGGAGCTCACTTGCTAACTCTCACCATACATAGAGAGTCATATTGGAATTGCCAGCCCACGCCACTGCAAAACAAACCCTGCTAAACAGAGCTCAAGATTTGTTTGTAGTCGGTTTTGTCTTTATAGTCAAAATACTATGTTCAAAGAATTCTTTGGGGTGAATTTTGTGATATGTTCATTACATCCCAGAAAAGGTTATTATTATTTTTTTTAAGTGACTTGGGTTGGTTCCCTTTTCCTTCACTGTGGTCATGCTCTCCACTGTAAACACAGGTAAGTTCATTTGCCTATTACATTTTAGGATTTTGCCCCCTCTATCTTATTGACATAGTTTATTTAATTTTATTTAATTTTGAAGTATATAAACATTAATGTGGTTCTAAAAGTCCATACTATGCAAAAAGATGGACTCAGAGGTAGGACTGTCCCTTCCACACTAGATTCCCATCTACCCCTCTGGGGAACTAATCTCGGTATGTTCTGTTGTATCTGTCCTGTGTTTCTTTTTATAAACATAAGCTGACGATATCTGTCCCTATGTCTCCATGTATCTATATTTAATATCTATATCTGTATGTCTTTTATACACAAAAGATAGCAAAATATATATACCCTTTTGCCCTTTGGTTTTTTTTTCGTATTTTGTTTTGTTTTGTTTTGGTTTTGGTATTGTTTTGTTTTTGTTTTGGTTTTGCTTAATGACATGCCCCAGAAATGACTGCATATTAGTTTACTGATATTTTCCTTGTTCTTTTTCATATCTGCGTAGTACTCCACTGTGTGGATATATCATCACATAGAATTTTAATGGATTGCACATATTTCGCATTTGATTCTTGGAATACTCCGTGAGATAGGCAAAATGTATGTTATTATCACCATTTTGTAACTGAGAACATAGGTTCGGAGAGGTAACACAGGTGAGCAGTGACAGAGTGGGGTCTGAGACTCAGTCTAGCACTTGAGTCCAGCTGTGCTGTTAGAGTCTTTAGAGCTCTTAACCCTCCGTTTCACAGGGTAACTCTGAATTTGTGGGCTGGTTTGGGACCGTAACCATTATTTACAGTATGTGTCTAGGCTTAATGGTAGTAATGTGTTCTGAGTTCCAAACAATCACTTTAAAAAACAAAATTTTGTAAAGTGACCCATGCAGGATCTTGAGTATGCTCCACCTTGGTAATTTGAGACAAGTTAATAAAGGACCTTGTTGTTGCGGGGAAGTGAAAATTAAAACAATAATGAGATACTCTTTCCTAACCATCGAGTTGGCCAAAATTAATAAGCCTGACTATACCAAGTGTTGGAGAAGATACAAATAAATAGAAATGCTTATATACCATTGACAAAAGTATATATTCAGTCAATCACTTTGGAGAACAATTTGATAATATCCTGTAAATTTAAAGCTATGCATAGCTTTACTGTAACAATTAACATATAATGGGTTTATTAGTGCTATTTTTAAATGAATGAATGAATATATACTTTTAAATTTTCTCAGCTTTAATCTCTAATATGGTAAATGTGAATAGCTATAACATACACAAACAAAATCTTTGTGTTCCTAAATAAACTTCAGGAGTGTAAAGGGGTCCTGATACAAAAATGTTTGTGAACTGTTGTCCTAGAGAAATTCTGGAATATGCATATAAAAAGAATTGTTTAAAAACATTCATTACAAGATTGTCGGTAATAGTGCAAGTATGGACACAACTTAAATGTCCATCACAGAAGCACAGACAAATACATTGTTGTATATTCATACAATGGAATTTTCTGTGGAAACTAAAATGAATCAACTTGGATAAATCTCAAAACAAATGTGGATGAAAAAAGCAAGTCACAGATCATTGTGTAGAATATGACACGTTTACTTTAATTTTAATAATTTGCAAAACAATTTAATATATTGTAGATATATACATGTATGTGTAATGAAAGCTTAAAAACATGAATGGGCCAGGCATGGTGGCTTATACTTGTAATCCCACATTTTGGGAGGCTGAGGAGGGAGGATTGCTTGAGGCCAGGAGTTCAAGGCCAGCCTGGGCAATATAGAAAGACCCCGTGGCTACAAAAAGAAAACAAAAATTAACCAGGTATGGTGATATGCCCCTGTAGTCCCATCTACTTGGGAGCCTGAGGGAGGAGAATCGCTGGAGCCCAGGAGTTTGAGGTTGTAGTGAGCTATGATCAAGCCACTGTACTCCAGCCTGGGCAACACAGTGAGACCCCCATCTCTAAAACAAAATTTAATTTAAAAATTAAATTTAAAAAAGCATCATGCCTAGGAATTCCAACTTCAAAACAGAGGGCTTCAACTCTATTATATATTAAAGAAAGATATATTTGAGGTAAATATATGAAAATATTAAGATTTTTGTGGGTACAAAGGTAATGGTTACATTATCACTATTGTGTGTATTTGAAGTACAGAAAAGGAGGGAAGGAGGGGATGAGGCTATCTCAATAATTATTGCAGACAGGATAATTATCTGGACAGATTATAAAAATCCCGCAAAGTGAGAAGAAAGAGCTCACAATAATGTGAAGTCATATCTTCGAAGGTATTTTAAGTTCTTTGAGAAGTAAGGAAAGAAGGTGGTTGAGGTGCACTTATTAAAAAGTCAGAAGAAGAAAATGAATATTTATTGAGTGGGTTCTTATGTGGTTGACACTACCTCGCACACACAACAGGTCAATTAATCCATACAACAACTCAGCAAGTTATAATACATATTAATAGCTTTGGGGATAATAATACGATATCTCAAATTTACAGATGAGCCGGTCAGAGCTCAGAGAGGTTGCGCAGTGTAAGCACAGAGGGGAAGCCGGCTTTGAGCCCAGGTCTCCTTGACTCAAAAGAGAGTTTTGCACTGTTCAATTCTGTGTGTGCTTCCCAAGAGGTAGGGAGCACAAAGAGAGGAGATTGGAGGATATAACATTTCTCTTCAAGGATACTTTGTATTTGCAGTAACTGGGGAATTCAAAGCATTCTAGAGCTGTCACAAATTATTAATAATTCTCACGAATTATTCTGACTCTATATGAGAAACTTTAAGAAACGTGGAGTCACACAATGGTTAAGCAATTTTCCCTTGATTAGAACATGAGTTGCAATGTGTGGAGTATAATTCTGTTTTTCTTTCGTGCAATTAAAAAAAATCACACTGATCACATCTGCCTTTTTAGGGAATTTTTTTTTTGAATCATGATTCATTTAATTTTGACCAGATTAATGAATGAAAGAATGAAAACGGCATTTTCAAGCACTTGTCTGTGCTGTGCTAGATGCCTTCTGCCATCATCACAGCAATTGTTTGAGAGCTTATTGTCTCCATTTTGCAGGTGAAGCAATGAAAGTTCAGAAATCAGAAGAGACTTAACACATCTTGGCGCAGCAAGGGGTACATGGTGCTATTTTCAACCCAGGACTGTCTGGCTTTTTCATATAATGCTTTTGAATAATCATGAACTAACCATTCTTAGGGTAAGACCTTAAGCTGACTCTGAAGTACTTTTAAATTCTTGGAGGCTGCAAGGCTTTTCTTTACGAGGAGAAAGCAAATGAGAGCCACACCGCCCTGCCGCTCGTTGAAAGCTTTTGTGGAAACTCTTTGCACACAGCCCGGATATTTAATTGGCACGGCCCTTCTTCGTGAGCCCTCTGCCTGCTGTTTTAAGAGCCAGGCATAAGCAGAGTTGAATTATTCATGTTATTATTATAGTAATGTTAGTAATTTTGAGCATGAATTCAAAAATTTTACTTTTATCAAAGTAACACAAGCACATAGTTTAAAATGTTTCCAAAAGTCTTAGAAGGTTCATAATCAAAGAGAACAATCCCTGCCTATCTTTCCTCTATAGTCCTGCTTCCCAGAAGCAAGTACAGGCGGTCCCCGGGTCACAGACAAGATACGCTCCTGAGAACGTCTTTAGGTCAGATTTGTATAAAACTCAGATCCCTGATGAACAGTGCAGAACAGTAATAATAACAATAATACTATAGTGGCTCGTATGTGGTGTAATACAGTGTAATACTGTTATAATAATAATAATAACCCTGTACTGTAATAGTAAGTTACAGAAACTATTGTTCTCTTTCTTTTAATTAAAACAAACAAAACACAAAGATACACTCATACAAAAAGTTTAGATAGGAGATAGGAGAAATTTCAAAAAAGTATTTTAAGGGTTAACAGCTAATGTTGCTTCAATGCTAGGCGAATAGGAATGTTACGTTTGTTTTGATCTTCTTACCAAGTCAGTAATAACCTTTCCATTTCAGTAATTAATCCACTAGCTGCTTACTAATAAAGCAGCACTGCCTGCCATGTGTCCATTATTCTCACTTTATCCTTTGTGTCCTTTCTCACATTGCTCTGCTAGTTGAGTGACTGAAGCCTGATGCTTTCCCAGTGAGCGATGGGTCTGGCCTTTCTCCGAACATTTCAGTATTTCTACTTTCGTTCCCATCGTGATCACCTTTCTCTCCGCTGCAGCCTCACCTGGACTTGCAGGGGACTTTCACTTTGGACACGTGGTCATAAGACTCACAAAACCAAATAAAAAATTTAAGATGAATGTGATGCTGTGTGCAAGCGACCATATAAACAATGACACCAGCCCAGGGTGTAAAGATGCTGAGCCAACCACCGCTTACACCATGCAATTTGTTTACATGCACGAAAGAAACTCGTTCCCGAATTATTAATTTAATTATTTAATTATAACTTATCCTTATGGGGAGCCATGGGAGCCCATTCCTAAGTACGGAACGCCATAAGCTGGGTTGTCTGTAACCTGTGGACAGCCTGCAGTCAGCTGTTTCTTCTAGCATATACCTCCATATTTTTAAATAATTTTCAAATCAGCATTCTTTTGATTCATAAATTTTAGATGTAACGTATTGATGTCTGATAGTGGTAGATAAAGATTTAGCTCCATCATTGTCCCTCCCCTACTTTTCTTCCTAACATAATTTTTTGTATAACAGCTTTGTTGAGAAATAATTCACGTATCCTACAACTCACCTTTTTTTTTTTTTTTTTTTTTGAGACAGAGTCTCACTCTGTTGCCTGGACTAGAGTGCCGTGGCGTCATCCTAGCTCACAGCAGCCTCAAACTCCTGGGCTCAAGCGATCCTACTGCCTCAGCCTCCCGAGTAGCTGGGACTACAGACATGTGCCACCATGCCCGGCTAATTTTTTCTATACAGATTTTTAGTTGTCCAAATAATTTCTTTCTATTTTTAGTAGAGATGGGGGTCTCACTCTTGCTCAGGCTGGTCTCGAACTCCTGACCTTGAGTGATCCACCTGCCTCGGCCTCCCAGAGTGCTAGGATTACAGGCGTGAGCCACCGCACCCGGCCCAACTCACCCTTTTGAAGAGTGCAATTCAGTGGTGTTTAGTGTATTCACAGAGATGTACAACCATCACTGCTATCTAGTTTTAGAACATTTTCATCGTCCCTCCAAGAAACATTGCACCCTGAGCACTCACTGCTCTTCCCTCCCCCAGCCCTAGGCAACCACTCATCTATTTCCAGTCTCTGCGGATTTGCTTATTCTCGCCATTGTAAGTGGAATCACACAATATGTGGCACTTAGTGTGTGGCTTCTTTCACTCACCATGTTTTCAAGGTTCGTTCGTGTTACAGCCTGTATCAGAGTTTTATTCCTTTCTGTGGCCGAATAATATTCCATTGTGTGCCTGTACTATATTTTGTGTATCCATTCACCGGTTGATGAACATTTGGGTTGTTTGCACTTTTTGGTAATTGTGAATGATGCTGCTATGAACGTTCATGCACAAGTTTTTGTGTGAACATATTTTTTCAATTTGCTTGGGTGGGTATATACCTAGGAGTGAAATTGCTGGGTCATATGTTAACTATGTTTAGTGTTTTGTGGAACTGCTGAACTATTTTCCAAAGTAGCCGTACCATTTCTCATTTCTATTAATACTAGCAATGTATGAAGGTTCCCGTTTCTCCACATCCTTGCCAACACTTGTCTGTCTTTTTTATGTTAGTCATTTTAATGGGTATGAAATGGTATCTCATTGTGGTTTCAATTTGCATTTCCCTAATGACAAAGATGTTGAGCATCTTTTCATGTGCTTATTGGCCATTTGTATATCTTCCTTGGAGAAATGTCTATCCAAATCCTTTACCCATTTTTAAATTGAGTTACTTGTCTTTTCATTGTTGTGAGTTATCACTATATGATTTGTAAGAGTTCTTTACATATTCCCTTATCAGACAAGTTATTTGCAAATATTTTCTACCATCCTGTAAATTCTCCTTTTTACTTTCTGGATGGTGTCCTTTGAGGAAAAAAAGTTTTTAATTTTGATATAATCCAATTTATCTGTTCTTTCTTCTGTTGTTTGTGCTTTTGGTGTCGGATTCATTAACCATAGCTTAATCCAAGATCACAAAGATTTACTCTTATATTTTCTTATAAGTGCTTTATAAATTTAGCCCTTAAATTGAGGTCTATGAACCATTTTGACTTAATTTTTTTTCTGTATGGTGTGAGGTAGGGGTCCAACTTCATTCTTTTGTATGTGCATATCCAATTGTCCCAGCACTGTTTATTGAAAACCTTATATAGTTTTATAACAAATTTTGATTACTTCACTATTCAGTATGTACACTATTATCTTTCTTTTCATCTGATTATGCCTTTTTTTTTTTAAAAAAATTAACTTTCTCTTCTTGTTTTGTGGATACAATATCTTTTCTCATCTCGTTCAGGATATTAACATTACTTCATATTAACCTTGACTCATTTCCTCTAACCTCTAAGTTTAGAATGACTTCCATAATACAACTGATCCAGAGAAAAATGCTGCCTCCAAAAAGCACGTAATCAAAACGAAAGATTATTAATCTAGCTGTTTTAATCGCACCCTTAAGAATATATCAGATGCTTTTGGGTGATGTTTTTCTCCCCCCACCCCCACCTTGGTTAGTTTTGGCCTCATGTTTTTACGTGGAAACATTTCCTCAATTGTCCAGCAATCCTTAAATCTCATATTAAGCAGTGGGACCTAGAAAAGCTGAATGGCAGGGGGGTGTGTGTGTGTGTGCGTGTGTGCGTGTGTGCGTGTGTGCGTGCACGCACATGCGCTGGGGTGGCAGGACTGAGAATAGGAGTGTGGACTGTTGGGCCTCACCATACTGTGATCGAGTGGCAAGCCACTGGGGCAAGAGACAGGGAAAAGCAAAATACCAATATCTTCTGCACCTTTTGCCAGGGCAGTTCAGTTTCCCAGTAAAGGACCATCTAGTCTGCGAGGGACAGTGGGGAGTGGCTAGGGAGGGGTGCTGCTGAAGCAGTGCTTATTAGGAAGTTTGAAAAGACTCCTCCCTGTCCACCCAGGTGACAGGGACCCAGACTCAGGGACAGTAGGCACAGGGGAAGGAGGGGGTAATATTGCATGATCACCTCCCCATTTCCTGAGCAGCCTCTGAACAGCAGCCACCAGACTGTGCAGAGCTCCCTGACTCCCCCACCTTGGGGCGCTCAGTTCTGAGTCCTTCCCTGTGCTCTGTAGGTGAGAGCTAGTTCTCATCGGTGTCCTCTTCCCAGGCTCCCCGTCCTCCATGCTGCTCAGGAACCTGATGCTGCTCTAGGCACTATCAGCCTTCATATACTGGCTTGGGGTTTCAGAAGCCTCCTGTACTTTATCAAAGATGGAATTTGTGTTTACAACTTTTATTTTTCTGTGTTTCTTTGTTTTCTTTGTTTCTTTGTTTGTGGATGATTTTCAAGAGAAGGAGGTGGCAACATCTTTCAATCTACCATCTTAAAACAGGAAATCCCTTGTTGAATTATTTTCTAGAGTTTCCCAAGTAAGGAGACTGGCAAAAGAGACTAGAGGCCCAATGGAAGAAAGTCAGTATACAAAAGGCAGTGAATTTTCTGCTGTTTATTTTCAAGATGATGTTAGCATAAGTGACAGTCACACAACCAGTATAATGAGCAAATACAGGATTTTATCCTCCTGGGAGAGCAGTCTAGCACATTTCACACATTTTTCTTGAATCAGAAATCACTCTTTACTGCAGGTGAAAATGCCACTGGGTTTTCAGTTGTTTTGGACAGAGTTCCATATTGTAGCAAAAATAGACAGATCTTTCTGAGTCTTTTCAATCTCAAACTCCTAAAACCTGATGACTTTTGAAACACAGAATGAAGAAGTTCTTGGAAAGTCAGGCAATATTATCGATAGGAAATCCTCAAAAGCTGGAGTTCAAAATGACTGTCCCAAGTAATCAATAAAACTTGGCAAACAAACAAACTGGCGAAGAGAAAGAGGCTGTGTAATTCGACAACGTCTTTAGACAAGTAGATCTGCTTTTTGGCATGCAGAGTCAATTCAAATGCCAGCTTTCTATATAGGTTTTGTAATTACTTCGCTTGGTATAATAGTTTGAGGTCTCAAAGTATTCCAGGAGTTGTCTCAAAATATTGTCATGGGTTGCAATTATTCAATGATTTATTTAAACGATTGGTTAGCCCAACGTATTCATTTCAGATCTAATATTTGCATGCTTCATTGAGATAATCGCATGTACTTAGTAAATCTTGCAGTTTCCCCGCCTATTTACAGAGTTTCAGCACTGACTAAGAAATGTTTCTGAGCTTCAGACTCACACCAGTAACAGTGACTTTTGCAGTTCTGTACCCATCAGAACAGATCTGATCCTATGTGCTTTATGAGTGAAGTGCCCAAAGGCAGTATTATATATATATTTTAGAAATTACATAGTGTAAAAACTAAATTTCATATAGGAAGACAATTAAATTTCATATATAGGAAGACCATTAAAATAACTTGAGCTGTGAGATAAACACTTTACATGTTATGCAGCCAGGGTACTGGGATATCTTGAGATGCTACATGGCAGATGCTACACAACTTGGATTTGGAAGAAGGTTAGAATTACTTCCATAACATAGCAGGCCCAGAGCAAAATTCTATCTCCAAAAAGCATGCAATCAAAAAGAAAGATTGTTTGTTCAATTGCTTTAATTGCACCCTTAAGAATATATTGGATGCCTTTGGGTGGTGTTTTTCTTTTTTGTCTTCCTGTATTTCCACATATATACTGTATATGTATTTCTTACATATTTGCATTAGGAATAATGAATTCTGCTTTGAATCCTTTATAATTCAAAAGACATAAATGAATTTTTGGGAATTTATGACAGTAAATATTTCTGATACACTCACAGATAGTAAAACAAAGTATTGCCCTCTAGTTAAATAACAAAAGAAAAGTTCTTCTGACATTTAACCTAGATCATTCCACCCTAAATTATGCGATGATCTCCTCGAGGTAAATATAGAAATTTTATCTCTCTAGACACTTACAAAAAAGAAAATTGCATACTTTCTAGAAGATACACTAAGATTCTGCTCCACTTTCATAAGAAAATGGAATGTTCTCCTTTTAACCAGAGTCTTTTATAATTCATATTACATTTTGAGGCTCAAAATCTGAACTGCATCTTGGAATTTCCCCCGACTCTTTTCTTGGTGCAGTTCTAAATTGGCAGGAAAGATTTTGCTTGTTAACTGCCAAATAATTATTTCATCGTAAGGCTCAGAAGAGAAAGAATGTCTATTACCTCTGTTTGTGAGGAGACACCTTCCAAAAAGACTCAAACCCATTGCACAAGGGGTGGAAAAACCCACGTATGCGCAAGATTTGAATCTGGCAGGAGCACAAACGCCTTTGAGATATTAGATTTTCCAGTTGCATTGCCTAGCAGAGTAAGAGTTGCCAAATTTGCAGAGATTGGTATGTTTTTGGTATATGTATGTGAATAGTGTTCTGTTCACAGGATTAACAAAGGTTTGGGAAGTCCTATGTTGTCGTTGGAAGAATATCTTGTGAAATATTTAGGTCTTGGACCAACTCCATAGAGTGTATGTATAATCTTGGATAAAATCCCTAAACTAGAGCTTGTGCCTTTGACATGAATTTATCAAAGTCTGCTATTCTGAATCCTCTTATTGATATTGTGAGAAAAGAGCACTGGATTAAGAGTCAGATATTAGGCTCTGGTCCCATCTTTGTCACCAGCTGTGTGGCAAGGCATTGAAATTCTTTGAACTTCAGTTTCTTTATCTATAAAATGGGAATAGTAATTGTTGGCTATTTAATAAACTTAATTCATGAGATGATACATTAAAAGTATTCCATAAATTATAAAATTTATAAATACACAAGGAATTATTATAAGCAAACATAGTGCATGTAAAATTGTGTAAAAATCTCATACAAGTACTGTTATTGCGGCCTTTACCAGTTATGCTATCAAAGCCTGAGAATCCAGAGAGCTTTTTACACTGTTCTATCTGCAAAACGCAAGATAATAAACTCTGTAGAAGGTGTGGTCCTTGGGGACTTGTCCTGTGCTGGTTACATCATCAGGGAGCACCACACGGCATCATGGGAAGAACGTCTGTCTTGGCGTCCAGAGACCTTGAGCTGTGCCTGAGTTTGGCATGTCAACACTTTGGAGAACTTTCAGGAAGTTGCTGAGCCCCGATTTCTTTGTCTCTAACATAGGGGTTGAACTAAATAACCTCTAAAGTCTTATCCAGTTATAAAATTCTATCATTTTGTAATTGTTTAAAATATCAATTTCTTTTGAGGGTTCACCAAAGTGATTCAGAGTCTTCGTGCCACGTATTATATGAGGGACTGCGAGTGTGATTGTGCAGGAAGCCCTGAGCTACTTAAACACAGGATTAGGGAGAGGTATTTTTGTTTCACTGCCCAGAGTTGACCCTGCGCAGCCAGGTGCCCACTAACTATAATATTAAACAACCTGGGAGCCATCATAAAATTAATAAACACCAGCAGTCCCACCTGCAGTGCTAGGAGGTACGCTGTGTTGTCATGGTGTTCCTAGGAGTAGCTAAAGCGTAAACCTATATCAGGGGACCTGCTTCCATTGCTTTACAACCACCTCATACCTTAGAGGGGTGTCCTAAACCCCAAATCCCCAGGGAATTGATTAATTAAATCAAGCATTTTTGAAAATCAGATTTTATTTTGAACCTGTTCATAAACCAAAGGCATTCAGCATGAAAAAAACATGTTTTTGAATCAGACAGGCATTGATTTGAATCCTAGGTTGACAGTTTACTAATGGGAGACTTTAGGTAAGTCGTTTGACTTCTCTGAGTCTCAGTTTCTTTGTCTCTAAAAATCGGATAATGGCTACTTTGCAGACTTGTACAGACATTAAATATCAGCATTACAGCATTAAATACGGCATTAAATGATGCATATTAGGCACTCAGTAAATACATGATCATTGCTATTAATTGATGAAAACATATTTCTAAAATTTTGTAATTGTTAACTGCACAATTTAGGTAAGAATGAGTGTGAAGGTTTTCGGAATGAAAACAAGGTATTTGGAAAAACTTTTCTCAGTCTTAATGGGTTTAAGCTCCAAACTGATAGAGCCTTTACAATTTTCCCCCCTCCTAGTAGAACTTGGTCCCTGTTACTTGAATTTTATTATTCCTTAGTAAAACATGTAGTATCACATGTTACAAGGATAAAGATAAGAGAGTCTTCTGTTTTACATGTTATTTCGTGTGTAAAACTTTTATATATTTTAGTTTTTTGGCTTTTTTTTTAACCAATTCCTGACTTTCTCCATTGAGCTGTCTGAAAATATAAATTATGACAAAGTTGATTCAGATCCAATGTGTGCTGGAGTTGGCTCTCATCAGTTCCTGGGAGTTGTGTTTGTACATCTATCTGTAACTCTGCATTCAGTGACATCTTGTTATTAGCTGAAATTGGCCATGGTTGCAGTATTTACACCACAGAAATCTACAAACACCACAAGTCAGGTCTCTCTCTCTCATTTTTTTTCCATAGCCAATTGTTAAACACAAGCACACCACTGGATATAAAATCTCTGTAATTTTTTTCCATATTTGAATTTATTATTTAAAATGTACCTTTCCAAATAGTTATTGTGAATTCCTCCTTAAAATGAAGCTTTATAAGAGCAGAGCATTTGTTTTATTTATTGATGAATCCCAAGTGTCTAAAACAATACATATCCCAATAAATATTGGAAATAAGCATGCAATGGTGCTTTAATAGCTTTGTCCCATCATATACTTACAAATTGCTACTATTCCGAATATCTTCAAATGTCCAAACTATCACTAGACTGAAGTCCAAGAGTATCTCTCTAAAATAGGAAAGACATACAAGGTTTTTGAGGAAAGAAATTGATTATCAGACACCAACTTCTACTTTATGCAGCACGTTGGTAAAAAATACAACTTTGAGCCAGACTTCATTTGGGAGAGTTTAGTACAATAAGTTATTCACAAACAACTTTCAAATCATTTGAACAAGTTAATCTATGAAGTGGAATTGTTTGACATTAACTATCTGAATGCTAAATAAATTATTTTGACTTTGAGGTATTTGATGATACATTGTTCTTCCAGGGAGGAACTAAGAGTATAAGTGGCTTCTAGAAGCTGGTTCTGAGATATCAATATATAAAATGGTGCTTTGTCTTCTTCTTCCTCTTTTTTTTTTTTTGAGACAGAGTCTCACTTTGTTGCCCGGGCCGTGGCGTCAGCCTAGCTCACAGCAACCTCAAACTCCTGGGCTCAAGCGATCCTCCTGCCTCAGCCTTCCGAGTAGCTAGGACTACAGGTATGTGCCATCATGCCCGGCTAATTTTTTCTGTATATGTTTAGTTGTCCAGCTAATTTCTTTCTATTTTTTTAGTAGAGATGGGGTCTCACTCTAGCTCAGGCTGGTCTTGACCACCTGAACTCAAAGGATCCACTCGCCTCGGCCTCCCAGAGTGCTAGGATTACAGGCATGAGCCATCGCGCCCGGCCGTGTCTTCTTATTTTATGTTCAAGGACAGGCTGATATACCTCTGATCAGACCTGGGATAAGTTGATAAAGTGGAAATGGTAAAGGAATAAACATTTTTTAGAGATATTAGTGATAAAAGAATTAACAACATGATAGCTTGGTTGGAAAATTTGAAAGGTGTTGTCAAAAGATTGAGTTGGTATAAAAAATTTCTTGAAGAGTGTAAAAGTGGAGAATTGAGAGTTTCTTGTCGCTATTTGAAGGGGAAGATCTTAATGCTCTGGGCATTTCCCCTTCTCTGCCTCTTCAGGGTCATTCTGCTGCCACCAACCATCCCACAAGCTTAGAAGGAAGAGAAACACTTCCAAGACCCAATGTCTTTGCTTTTGCCAACTCCCTTTTCTCAGGCACCCCTTCTTTCTTACTATGTCCATTTACTATGATTCAGTTCAAATAGTTTGTTAAAATGCATCTCCATAACATGAAGGAAATTAGAGGCTACAACTTGAAAAGGTTGAACTGTATACCAGACCCTGTGATATAGTGATATAGCTTAGACTTTTAAGGTAAACTTTGTTTAAACTAGCTCGACAATTTACCAGTGGCATGATCATGGTCAAGTGACTTATCCTTGCTAAACCTCAGCTTCTTCTCTGTAAAATATGATAATAAGAATCCCCTGGCTGGGCGTGGTGGCTCACGCCTGTAATCCTAGCACTCTGGGAGGCCGAGGCGGGAGGATCATTTGAGCTCAGGAGTTCAAGACCAGCCTGAGC
>NW_012138858.1:751339-756738 GCF_000956105.1 Propithecus coquereli
ATATATTTTTAGTTGTCCGATTAATTTCTTTCTATTTTTAGTAGAGACGGGGTCTCCCTCTTGCTCAGGCTGGTTTTGAACTCCTGAGCTCAAACAATCTGCCTGCCTTGGCCTCCCAGAGTGCTGGGATTACAGGCATGAGCCACCGCGCCCGGCCGAAACTTGATTTTTGACATCCAGCTTGAAACGCTTCCATGACACTCTGGCAATATCTGCGGTGCTACCATTTGTACAGGGCACAATTTATGGGCAAATATGTTCTTCAGAACATGAACTATTGGTAGAAGGAAAGGTCACGCCTGAGGACTAAACAGATAGGTGAGAACCTTTCAAACCAAGGACATGTCGTTGGCTGACAGAATGCCGTGGGGCCTGCGCTGAGTACCGTGAGTTACAAGATGTCTGGGGGAGAGCAGGGCTCTGGGGAGTGGCGTGGAATGGGGGAGCCTGCCCCCCGTGCTGCGCTCAAACAGAGGGTTTCCCCAGAACACCACTCAATTCACTGGATAAATCTGAAGGCTACTGGGATACTGATGAGTAGGAGGAGATCAGAAAATAAAAAAACCCTTCTGATTGTGTTTACCCCGTACTTTCCTGAGTGGATGGACTTCAGAACACACTTTGTGCGACAAGTAGAAAGCCCCACCAAATATGCTGCAGGCGCTTCCCGTCCCCACTCCCTCTTGGTCAGATGATCCTCCTTCTCCTGAACCTTGATCTTGACGGTGATGAACCTTGTGATTAATTCTACCTCTCATCCCAAATGAGCTACTGTTTTAACCATTTTTTGGTTTTTCATTAAACCAAAATCCTTTCTCTTTGGATCTCAAGTACATTCCGATTGTCATGAATTCCATTAATCTATTAGCTATGACTCCACTGATACTGTTTCTTATTCTAATAGCCCATCCATTTATTTCTTGGAGCAATGCTGCCCAATAGAATTTTCTGAGATGATGAAAATGCTCACTCACTCTCTCTCTGCTCAGTCTAATACTCTAGCACTATCCATGGCTGACCACTGAGCATTTAAAATGTGGCTAGTGCAACTGAGTTTTAAGCAGAATGGAATTTTAAATTTTAATTAATTTCAATAGCCACATGTGGGCAATGGCTATCATATTGGAAAGCACAATAGTCGGGAAAACTCCCTGCCGGAACCAAGAACCACCCTCTGTAAGCAGAGAGCAAGCTCAGCCCAAAGAAAGAGGCAGACCAGTCCAGGTTGGTAGGCAGTCAAAGATTTATTCAGGAGGAACTTACATATGAAGTAGTCTGGAGCGGCAGCGAGACAAAGTAGATCTCTGCTCTTGCAAAGGACTCCTGTCTAGTCTTTTATACCATGAAAAGAAAAGGGAAAGGGAAAAAAAGTCACTGACAGAGTGTTAAACCATCTGGTGGCTTTCCTTATCTATTTACTTTCTACTTAAAGGGATTGTTCCAGTTCCCTACAATCTGGTCAGCGTTCCTGGGAGCTGGGGGCTGTTCCAGGCAGTGACAGTTATCTTGTTCCACTCGTAGCTGTGTCCTACAACCCGCTTTGCACACAGAATACATTTTCACTTCTTTCAATCCTAGTGGATCTTGTCTACATACCCGTACCTGGGAGAGAAATAAGATGGTATCTAGAAGTCATGAGAATGAGATGAAGCCGCCATAACCCCCACAAGGCACATCACTGAGCACCGATCATCCCTCAGATTATGTCACATTGAATATTCAGATATAGCATTTGTATAATTTGTAATAGCAAGAATATAGATAATTTTTGGTATATTATGGAGAAAAAGTCCTGTTAAAGTATAGTAAATGAAACCACTTAGTGGAAACGCTAATATCAAAATAGACTAAAAGGAAGGTTTGGAAAGATACACTTTAAATAATAGAGAAGTTGGAAATAACCTCCAGGGATATTCCATTTAGAACCACTCTGATGTAAAATTGACTTGCAAATGTTCCAGTGGAAAAAGCCAAATCTGAAAAATAAAAGATCTATATGACTAAGTACCTGCTTCTGTCTATGGCCCACCCCAGGGTGTGGGGGATCGTCTTCCATTTGAGAAGAACACAAGCTCCTCAGTGCTCACACAAGGGCTCTCTGCTGCCTAAGGATCCGGTAACAGGAGCATTTGGAGCTCCCTTTAGTTTACAATACTGGTTATCTGTCCTTCACCTACTTATTAGAGATTCAAATTACGAATTATCTGAACACAATTTATGTCAAACACCCAGCTGAGACAACTGATATTTGCCCAGGGCTTTGTTCCTCAAGGTTCTCCAAGTTTTACCCCTGTATCAAGTCAAATCTCTGGAAAGCTTGGACTCAACTTGTGTCCCTTCATCCTGGAAGAAAAGCTTCACAGTACGCCTGAACTCTAAAGGCCTGGTAAGAAACAGTCTTAAAGAGAACTTCTGTGCCTTCTTTGTGAAACTACTCGGGGGACATTGTCCAGTAAGCTATTCATTATTATATCTACCCACTTGAGAAGTCGCTCTTAGCTACCAGAACCAGAGAAAGTTTGTTTCATGCTGAACTGGAAAGTTTCATTTTCTAAGACAATGAAAAATACATAACCAGCCATGCTTCCCTCTTTGTCTCCATCCTGGATAAACTCAGAGCTAGTTCTGTGCTTTTTTGCAGTAGATTTTCTCAGCCCAACATTTCTATTATGATTTTTCCTTGTGTTCCCTCGCTAATACTTGGTCATTTTATTTTTGCTGTATTAATGGTTTATTATAGTCATAACATTTCTGGTACTCTGCATCAAATCCATCTTGAAATAGGACAGGATATAAATGTAAATCATGTATACCAATTCATTTTCCTTCCTTTCTCCCCTAAAAAAAAAATGGGACACCTTCTTAGAGTTATTATTCCGAAACGCTGGGTTCAATACCAAGAGCCTAGTTCAGTATCTGAGACCTGGTTCTCATACCTCCTCCTGCAAAGTGCTCCTTCCCCCCGCTAGCAGGTTCATCCCATGTTTAATGTCACCATGGGGGGGTTACAAATCACTGCAAGAGCAAACTTCGTCAATCATTATTTCCATCATGACATGTCCCATTTCGGGAAATAACAGCAGAGTGTATGTCATTCAAAATGTGGACCCTTAGCCCAATTTTTCAAGATTTTATATTTCTTCTGTATTTCTCCACATTATCAGCTAAAATCCTTAAGACCAAAAGTCTTAATCAGGAGTGTTGTTTTCAGTAAGTATTCTTCCTTCTAAGCAAATTTCAGAAAAAAATATGTCCATGCTTGCAGAAGGAATATTTTGCTAGATTGAGTGGTAGATAAACTTCAACTGAATGCTGCCTAACTTCCTTAATATATGATCACTATAATTATTTCAAAAGAATAACTTCTATAATAAAACAATAAAACATTCTCCAAAACATCTTTTGAGTCTGAGGTAGTTTAAAAATGAATTCAGAGCCTTATACCTCTATTTTAACATTCTAATTCTGCTTATGATGATCAGAATTTAACATGAAATATAATCTGTCTTCTAAGTGATAAAAAGATGGAAAATTCTCAACTGAAGAGTTTTTAAATTAGATCTTTTCAGGGCATCTAGACTTGCAAGATGAAACAAGGGATTATATTGCTGGCTCTCACTGGGACACTTTCCTGGACACTGAAGGACAATATAGCTCACAAGAGGTAGGCAGAATATTGATTTGGTTTAATGCAGACAAATGTTATGTGACAGAGATGAATACTGTTGCTCTTAGTTTTTAAACCCAGGCATCCTTAGGTAGGGGAAATCTGGCTACCTCTACTATGGCTCTTTCAACATTTGTTTTTGTTGTTTTTAAACCAAAAACCATAATTTATATTTTCTCTTGCCTGCGTGCACGTTAAATTACTGATTTGTGAGTACTGTTAGTTACCTGATACATGGTAAGCATATTTACATTGTAAGTCATATACATATAAGGTAAATAAAGTACAAAGTGCTCTACTCTGTTTATATGTCAAGAAATATAGGCTACACAGCAATAGGCTTTGAGGTAAAGGGACTGTCACTGGCAAAAAGTTCAGTCATTTAAAGATAGTAACAACACTATTGTTACAGTGCAAAAAGTCAGAGTTAGCTCATAGATCTCTCTCTGAACGAGTACACTCAAGATTGTTTTCTTTGAAATCTCTAAAAGACCTAATTGACTTGATTGTTAAATATTAATTATCATTCAAAAAACAAAACGGAAGGTTTGGTAACCTGGTGGAGATGTTTCCCCCCTTGCCTGAACAGTAGAAATACTGCTTTCACTGCTCAGAACTGGCAGCCTCAGCAGCTAGAGCACCCAAATTTTCTTCATGGGTCAAAAGGAACAACAAAGCTTTTCACTCCAGGTTTCTTACTCTTGAAGTTATTTCTACAGAGAAGTGAGTGGAAGCTGTGTGTACCTGGGGAAAGGTCAAATGCTGTTTCTGGAGCCAGTACCATTCCTACGATAGTCTGTGAGAATCGTAGCCACAAAACTTCAGAGTTAGAAAATAACTTAGGGGCCAGGCGCGGTGGCTCACACCTATAATCCTAGCTCTCTGGGAGGCTGAGGCGGGCGGATTGTTTGAGCTCAGGAGTTCGAAACCAGCCTGAGCTAGAGTGAGACCCCGTCTCTACTAAAATTAGAAAGAAATTAATTGGACAACTAAAAATACATAGAAAAAATTAGCCGAGCATGGTGGTGCATGCCTGTAGTCCCAGCTACTTGGGAGGCTGAGGCAGAAGGATTGCTTGAGCCTAGGAGTTTGAGGTTTCTGTGAGCTAGGCTGACGCCACGGCACTCACTCAAGCCTGGGCAACAAAGCGAGACTCTGTCTCAAAAAAAAAAAAAAAAAAAATTAAAAAAGAATTCCCTACAGTGTTGTTGTCAAGACTAAATGAGATAGTTCACAAAAAGTGATTAGCCTAGTTCCCAGCACATAGTTAGCATTCAGTAAATGGGAGCAATCACATCACAAGAATTCTACTTGTCCCACATTTAGCCCTGGGGATGCATTTCTGGAAGTGAGACCTGTACACAAATCAGCACCATAAGGTGTTGGGGTCAGCATGTGTATTCCCTGTGAAGATGAGTTCCGGCCTTATGCCTGGGCAACTGCGCTCATGTTCTCCTCACACCCTTAGCAGTCACTGCATGCCCAGGCAACAGGCACTTCCAGCCACTGTTCATGTACTTGATCATTCCTCCCAGGCTATTGTATGATACCCCCGAGACATTGTAGGACTTCCAACACCCTTAATTGCCTGCTTAGCATCAACCTCTGTTCTAACCACCATTTTTTTCTCCTTGATGCAAAACTTGATTTTTTTTTTTTTTTGAGACAGAGTCTCACTCTTTTGCCCGGGCTAGAGTGAGTGCTGTGGCGTCAGCCTAGCTCACAGCAACCT
>NW_012138858.1:765633-768557 GCF_000956105.1 Propithecus coquereli
AAATATCCTAATCTCAAAAAATATATAAAGGAAATATATGTAATTTGCCCTTAAATGCTTCAGGAAAATGTGTGTATAAAATAAATAAATAAATAAACGGTGAATACAAATAATAAAAGAAATGGGTAAAATGTTAACAGCAGGTGAGTCTGAATTTGGATAAAGGGTATACAAATGTTCCTTGCACTATTTTTATTTTTATAATTATTTTAAAGCTGAAATTATTTCCAAACAAAAGTTAAGAAAAAGTTGTACCATTCTAAGATATAGTCCATGAAACTATTTCTGCATCCTCAAACCTAAATTATCTCCCTTCTCTGAATGCCCATAACACTTTGCTCTTTTGTATGTTTTTGTTTTTTTAATTATCATGTACAACCTTGTATTGCTGCTTAGTTGTTTCAGGTTATTTGGATGTGGAATTCTGTATTTTGCCTTCTCAATTGCATGGCGAGTCCTCTGTGTACTCTTTGTGATTCTCTTGTGCCCCCTGTAGCACGTTGGCACACGGTGGGTGCTCTGCATAGGGTCTGGAAAGTTCTGGATGTGAAGATTTGGCTTGAGGTCTCCTCTGTCACTCAATTGCTCAGTGAACTTCGCAAATACATCTGTGCCTCTGTTTTCCCATTTGTTAAATTGAAGGGCGGTAGACGGCTTTTCTTGTTCTAAAACCAATGGTTCAATATTTGTTTAATTATGTTGAAGCAGTTTTACATTCTAGATATAGCATGTAAAAGATTTTAGAGTTAGGATATGAGTTCATATATATATATATACACACGTGTGTGTGTGTGTGTGTGTGTGTGTGTGTATAAAATGCTTAATATCCTACTAGGCTGCAGCTATTTGAAACAATTCAACAGCCATTGCGGTACACTGAGACACTGAGCTCCACAGAGATGATGCCAGGGCAAGTGAGAGCCTGGCAGGCACTGGGTGACTCTGTGCCTTGCTGAAGAAAAATAACTAAATATGGGCAAAGGGGAACCTCAGAAGCTGAGAGGCGAAATGTCATCAGACGCATTCTTTGCGCAAAGCTACCAGGAGAAGCATAAGAGGAAGCACCCAAATGCTTTGGTCAACTTCTCAAGGTTTTCTAAGAGGTGCTCAGAAAAGTGGAAAGTCATATCTGCTAAAAAGAAAGGAAAATCTGAAGACATGGCAAAAGTTGTAAAAAAGAAATGAAAACGTATATCCCTCTCTAAAGAAGAAACATGAAAGAAGTCCAAGGATCCCAGTGCACCCAAGAAAGGTCCTTCCACCTTTTTCTTGTTCCGTTCTGAGTATTGCCCCCAAATTAAAAGAGCACATCCCAGCCTATCTACTGGTGATGCCGCAAAGAAACTGGGAGAAATGCGGGATAGCTGCTGTGGGTCACAAGCAGTCTTACGAAAAGGCTGCAAAGCGGATGCAGCAAGGACACTGCTGTATACTGAGCTAAAGGAAAGCCTGCGGCAGCAAAAAAGGGAGTTGTCAAGGCTGAAAAAAGCAAAGAAAAGGAGGAGGAGGAAGATGAGGTTGAGAATGAGGAGGATGATGAAAAAAAGATGATGATGGGCTGCGTGCAGTGGCTCATGCCTGTAATCCCAGCACTTTGGGAGGCTGAGGTGGGAGGATCGCTTGAGGCCAAAAGTTCCAGACCAGCCTGAGCAAGAGTGAGACCCTATCTCTACAAAAAATAGAAAAATTAGCCAGGCGTGGTGGTGCACGCCTGTAGTCCCAACTACTTGGGAGACTGAGGCAGGAGGATTGCTTGAGCCTAGAAGTTTGAGGTTGCTGTGAGTTATGATGACACCATTGCACTCTAGCCTGGGTGACAGAGCAAGATTCTGTCTCAAAAAGAAGAAGGAGGAGGAGGAGGAGGAGGAGAATCAGCTGGTTCTATGCAGCTTTTTTTCTTGTCTATAAGGCATTTAACTCCCCATAGACAACTCACTCCTTTTAAAGAAAAAAAAAAATTGAAATGTAAGGCTGTGTAAGATTTGTTTTTAAACTGTGCAATGTCTTTTTTTGTATAGTCACACTACCGAATGTGTCCTTAGCTAGCTCTGTCCTGGTGGTATTTTCAGCAGCCACTAACCTCCCCTGGTACATTATGGGGCTTGTAAATCGGCATGGAAATTTAAAGCAGGTTCTTGTTGGTGCACAGATTAGTTATATATGGGGATGGTAGTAGTTTGTTCATCTTCGGTTGTCTCTGATTAAGCTTATACGAAATAATTGTTCTGTTAACTGAAAACCACTCTGTAATTGCAAGACAAAACAAACCAAACAATTGTAGCTGTTTTGTTGACATTCTGAATGCTTCTAAATAAACACAATTTTTTAAATTAAAAAAACTCAACAATTTTGGGGGGGGGTCCAAAACTCTTAGAAGGGAAATTTTGCATACATTTGTTGAACCAATCATAGATCCTTTTCTTGTTTTATTTTGGTGACATTTTTCTTTACCATGAATATCATGATAATGATTTCAGATTGAGGCACTGAGAAAGCTGATTCCCTGACCCCACACACTTGAGTTGTCTTTTTTAGCAGTTAAGTTGGTTTTAGATCAATCTATCCACACTCCATCAGCTTTCCTTGTGGCTCGTGAAACATCTGCAAGATACTAGGTGAAAGTGATTAAGCATGCCCGAGGTTCTGGCAGTATAATGTTCATTTAATAATTCTTCATTTCCTATCTTATTTTTGCCACTAATGATTTTGATCAAAGGCCCATAGAGGTTCAGTCTTCTTTCTCCCCGACTCTCAGGATGAAAACTTGCTGAAATGTATTGAAAGAATAGTCAAAATTATCAGTTTGCAGATTGAGGCTATAAGAATTCCAGTTTAAGTATATATTTTGTTATTATAAGATTAAAATAATGGACATAAAAGGAGGCCTTCTATTTTATTTATCAAAACAAATTCTTGACCAGGCT
>NW_012138858.1:768607-772614 GCF_000956105.1 Propithecus coquereli
ATCTCGCAACTTCCTCATTTTACAGATGAGGAAAGTGAGACCCAAGAGTGACTTGGTGGTTAGTCAGCTACATACTGAATAAATTGAGTTGAAGATTACCTACTCTTTCTACTGTACTGCATTACGTAGATATAATTCTGGACAGAATTTAGCTTTTAGTTAGGGAACATGAAAGGAGCTATAGAACTGATGTCATCAAATTATCAAAGCATAGCATTGAAAATAAAAACCATTAATTCAAAGGCTGATGGGGGAACAATGTAAAGGAAGGATCAGGCCACTGACACTTGAACTCACTGGACAGTCTTAACGTCACTGAAAAGGAAACACCCAAATATTCTGTGTCTCTTGATGTGATACAATAGTAACTGCATATTACCATTTATGAAAGATTTTTGCCAAAAAAAAAAAATCAACTCTGAATCTCAATAAGGCTCTAAATCTATCAATTTAAAGGAAATACAGAGGGTAGAGGAACATGTTAAATAACAGCACAGGGATGCAATTGGCCAAACCCAGACACATGAGAGACTCCATCTTGGATCCTCTACTCTTAGTTCAGCCCAGATGCCACCATGTGGATCGGAGACAAACCATTCCACTGGGCTTTGCCCCAAATGAAAGTCTATAGAACGGTTGTTGTTTTAAGTCTATACGTTTGAGGGTAGTTTGTTACACAGCTATAGAAAACTGATACAAAGGAGGTGTGGTGGTTCATTTTATGTCAACTGGGCTAAGGGATGCTCAAATAGCTGGTAAAACATTATTTCTGGGTGTGCTTGTGAGGGTGTTTTTGGAAGAGATTAGCATTTGAGTCAGTAGATGAAGTAAATAATATCCATCTTCTACAATGCAGGCTGGCATCATCCAATCATTGAGGGCCCAGATAGAACAAAAAGGCAGAGGAAGGGTGAATTCTCTCTCTCTGCTTGAGCTGGACCATCCATCTTCTCCTGTCCCCAGACATTGGAGCTCCTCAGGCCTCTGGACTCAGACTGATTGGCACCACTGTCTTCCCTGGGTCTCCAGCCTGCAGAGGGTATATGGTGGGATTTCTGAGCTTTCAGAACCACGTGAGCTAATTCCCCAAATAAATCTCCTCTTATATTTCTCTATATATTCCACTGAGTCTGTTTTTCTGGAGAACCTTCTTAATACAGGGGGAAAGGTGAAATCCTTTCTCTGTGTTTATCATATGCACTCCTTGTTTGAATATGCTAAAATATTAGTTTCCATTCTCTCTGTCTAGCAAAATTTCACTCCTCTTCAGAATTCCTGACTACAGAAAATTGGTTGTTTCTAGATTGTTTCCCTCCCCAGAGCTGATGCAGAGTACCTTTGAGATCAGCCTGGAACTGATTGTTCCAGAAATGGCTCCATATGCTACAAAGTGAGAAAGTGCTCAAAAAAATTATACGGGCATGTCCCAAGGACACAGATGCCAGCATGAAGAGGATCCTACTGGCAAAATCTGGGACCATTTGCCCACCCAAATAATTAAGTACAATAAAGAATTATAGATCATTTAAAAATAGAAATTCATGAGTTTAGATCAATAATAAATAAGAAAGAAAGGTAGGAGGAAGGAAAAAAGAAAAAAAAGAGAAACAGATAGATAAACGGGAGAGAAGGAGGGAGGCTGACTGGTAAATATGGTTAGAGAGCTGGGGTTGGAAAATCCCAATTTTGTAACCATCATTGTAAAGAATGGATCAGGCAATTAATGGTTGCTAAGTATAAGGGGAATAATTGATGAGAAGCAGGATATTTGTAAGTTCTTAATGTGCCAGCCCTAATAAAACTGCATATTAGTTGCAAGGAAGAAAAATAAACAATAATTATAGAGTAGAAAGATTAGACAACACCTTGACCAGGTAATCAAAATGAACATCATCTATGAAGGACTGATGGATGTCATGGCCACTGGATGTGACACCCTGAAAAAGATGCAACATTGCCTATGCAGTGTTCTGGCCAACAGCACAGAACCCCAATGTAATCAAAGGAAATATCAGATAAGTACAAAATGAAATGAAAGAAAAGAAAAGAAAAACTAGAACTGTAGTCTTCAAAAGTGTCAACATCATAAAGGACACAGAAAAACCATAGAAATGTTCCAGATTAAAGAGGCTGCAGAACCTTGATAACTCAATGCAACACCTGACCCTAGACTGGATCCTGTAATGGGTGTAATGGGAAAAATGCCTGACAATTAAAAAATGCTATTAAATCAACTGACAAAATTGGAATATGGATTATAGATTGGTAGATTAGATAAATGCATTATGTATAAATATAATTTACGAAGTTGATAACTGTATTGTGGTTAAGAAAATATCCTAATCTCAAAAAATATATAAAGGAAATATATGTAATTTGCCCTTAAATGCTTCAGGAAAATGTGTGTATAAAATAAATAAATAAATAAACGGTGAATACAAATAATAAAAGAAATGGGTAAAATGTTAACAGCAGGTGAGTCTGAATTTGGATAAAGGGTATACAAATGTTCCTTGCACTATTTTTATTTTTATAATTATTTTAAAGCTGAAATTATTTCCAAACAAAAGTTAAGAAAAAGTTGTACCATTCTAAGATATAGTCCATGAAACTATTTCTGCATCCTCAAACCTAAATTATCTCCCTTCTCTGAATGCCCATAACACTTTGCTCTTTTGTATGTTTTTGTTTTTTTAATTATCATGTACAACCTTGTATTGCTGCTTAGTTGTTTCAGGTTATTTGGATGTGGAATTCTGTATTTTGCCTTCTCAATTGCATGGCGAGTCCTCTGTGTACTCTTTGTGATTCTCTTGTGCCCCCTGTAGCACGTTGGCACACGGTGGGTGCTCTGCATAGGGTCTGGAAAGTTCTGGATGTGAAGATTTGGCTTGAGGTCTCCTCTGTCACTCAATTGCTCAGTGAACTTCGCAAATACATCTGTGCCTCTGTTTTCCCATTTGTTAAATTGAAGGGCGGTAGACGGCTTTTCTTGTTCTAAAACCAATGGTTCAATATTTGTTTAATTATGTTGAAGCAGTTTTACATTCTAGATATAGCATGTAAAAGATTTTAGAGTTAGGATATGAGTTCATATATATATATATACACACGTGTGTGTGTGTGTGTGTGTGTGTGTGTGTATAAAATGCTTAATATCCTACTAGGCTGCAGCTATTTGAAACAATTCAACAGCCATTGCGGTACACTGAGACACTGAGCTCCACAGAGATGATGCCAGGGCAAGTGAGAGCCTGGCAGGCACTGGGTGACTCTGTGCCTTGCTGAAGAAAAATAACTAAATATGGGCAAAGGGGAACCTCAGAAGCTGAGAGGCGAAATGTCATCAGACGCATTCTTTGCGCAAAGCTACCAGGAGAAGCATAAGAGGAAGCACCCAAATGCTTTGGTCAACTTCTCAAGGTTTTCTAAGAGGTGCTCAGAAAAGTGGAAAGTCATATCTGCTAAAAAGAAAGGAAAATCTGAAGACATGGCAAAAGTTGTAAAAAAGAAATGAAAACGTATATCCCTCTCTAAAGAAGAAACATGAAAGAAGTCCAAGGATCCCAGTGCACCCAAGAAAGGTCCTTCCACCTTTTTCTTGTTCCGTTCTGAGTATTGCCCCCAAATTAAAAGAGCACATCCCAGCCTATCTACTGGTGATGCCGCAAAGAAACTGGGAGAAATGCGGGATAGCTGCTGTGGGTCACAAGCAGTCTTACGAAAAGGCTGCAAAGCGGATGCAGCAAGGACACTGCTGTATACTGAGCTAAAGGAAAGCCTGCGGCAGCAAAAAAGGGAGTTGTCAAGGCTGAAAAAAGCAAAGAAAAGGAGGAGGAGGAAGATGAGGTTGAGAATGAGGAGGATGATGAAAAAAAGATGATGATGGGCTGCGTGCAGTGGCTCATGCCTGTAATCCCAGCACTTTGGGAGGCTGAGGTGGGAGGATCGCTTGAGGCCAAAAGTTCCAGACCAGCCTGAGCAAGAGTGAGACCCTATCTCTACAA
>NW_012138858.1:774109-784626 GCF_000956105.1 Propithecus coquereli
AAAATAAATTCTCTTTTAATTTGATCCTTGTGTATTTTATACCTATCTTACCTACCAACTATATTAAAAATTTAAAAGCTGTCAACTGTTTTTGAAAATATTTGACCCATTGATATAGTAACAAAATGTATCATAAGTTCTATTTATGATATCCAGAAACAAAATTTCAGATAATAAAAAATTGTGTTTCATTGAGTAACATGCTTGGCAATTGTCAAAGCTCTTATAACGTGTATTAGAATAAAGTGCAAGTGGTGCATGTGCACTGAGGTTAGACACGTAAAAAAGGAGGTTGCAGTTCACAGAAACACTTAGATATGCTCCTATGATCTCCTCAGTAAACATAAGGATATTCCAATCTTGAGAGGACTAATATTCCTGTTCATTCTGATATTCCCAGTGATTAACACAGTACCTGACACCTGTGGGAACTCAATAAATATTTTGTGAATAAATGAATCAACGAACAATTACGAATACTTACAGAAATCTTAATGAATTTTGTATGCATTTTAAAATATTCTCAAACAACTCAATGAGCCTCCCAATTATATTGGTGAGTTGGCTTCATCTTAATTTTGCCACCTGTAGAAGTTTTAAAGGCAAAAGCAGTGTTCCTAAAATTTCTAATACTAGGACCATTAAAGCTAATTCTGCTTATCCATTCAAGTTGAATCAGTTTTGTTTCATTCTCCAGATGGGAACATGGGTAGTAAGTTAGAATGGTCATGATTGCAGAAAGAATATTTTTCTCCTGCATAATCCTGTGTCACCTTGGAGCCCTGGTCTTTCCCTGCCGCACTACTGCACTCGTGCTTTGTATTGGTTAATTGAACTTATGTTGGAAATAGTGGAAAACTTCCCATGGTTGACCTTGTGGTTGTTCTCATTGCTATTTTTTAAAGGCTGACGAGAATTTTAGCTTGTGCCAAAGTTCTTAAACCTCTTACAGACATCAGAATAGCCGTGGGTGAGAATACTGCTCAGAATTTCTACTTTGTAATAAGGAGTGATGGCTCATTTGGCTATATCACTATTACTTCTTCAAAGATCTACGATTTTGGGCTTGGGGAGGAAACGCTTGGTTTGCATTAACAAAATCAAATATATTACCCACATCATCAAATGAGACCACTGCCAAAGGTCAAAGATGTTATTTCACTTTCTACAAGAATAAAGAGGAGAAGTAATATTTTCTGAAATTCATGTTCTCATTATAACCCAGTGCCTACATCTTCAGAAGCAGTATTGGCTTTTCTAAACCTAATGTATTTTCAATATGTTGGTAAATTTATAATTCACACTCCCCCTTTGCATATGTCTTTTCTAGAAATTCAAGATGTATTTCAACTTGGAAGTCCAGGTGCTTATTATAAGATTGCATTTATTTTAAAATGAAGGTCAATTTTTCTCACTAAATTGTTTGCCTGACAAAATGTTTATACCCCATGGGCAGATACAGTGGCTCACACCTGTAATCCCAATACCTTGGGAGGCCAAGGAGGGAGGATTGCTTAAGGTCAAGAGTTTGAGACCAGCCTGGACAACATTTCAAGAACCCATCTCTACAAAAATTAAAAATAAATTATCCAGGTGTGGTGGCACACTCCTGTAGTCCCAGCTACTGAGGAGGCTGAGGCAGGAGGATGGCTTGAGCCTAGGAGTTTGAGGCTGCAGTGAGCTATGATCGTGCCACTGCATTCCAGTCTGGGCAATAGAATGACACCATGTCTCTTTAAAAAAAACTTTCCACCCCAAATCTTGATGAATATCTTTATTCAGAATAGATTTATGTTTCCAAATCTCTATAAGAAGAAATTGGCCTTGAAAATACCACAGCTAGTTTGTCTACTTCATTCACTTAAGATATATTTTTGTAAGAAAGTCTTGACATAAGTGTGACTTAGAAAAAAGTAAACTTGTTCCAAAACTTAAATCTGAACATTGCTCATTTGTAGTATGAAATATTTTAAATTATAAAAATGTATGTGTGTTTTATTTTTCTTTTATAAATAAGCTATAATTCTTAGTAAGTGCACAAATATTATTAATAATATGGGAAGAAGTATTTGGAAACTTTTGATAGATGAATTCATAGTCTTTGATAGTTATGTTTTATGATACGTAAAGTTGTTTGATTTAGTGAACATTCTATTTAATTAGAACATGGTTCAAATGGATACTGTAATATGTGTAGACATTACTTTTAGTGACAAAGTGATTAAGTAACAAAGAACATTTAATTGGTGTTCTTTGTGACTTATTTTTTTTAATATAAATTGTGACAGATTTTCCTTAAGTAGATGAAATTCACTATTTTAGCAAAAGCTACTCAGCAGGCTATAAGAATTAAATTTCCTTTTTACTTTGGAAACATTTAACATTTTGAGTCAATGATGAAGATGATTTTATGAGTTTGGCACTGATATTGTGAAAATCAGAAACATGAGATAGATCTCATATTTCTTAATGTTCTCACTTATATTTCATAAGTGGTTGATCTAGGAATTACGAAAACAATGGCACACAGTGAGCTAGTTGATGGGTGCAATCTTTGTGCATACGTTTGGGTGTGTTCTGAGTGCCCGTTCACATCTGTTTCCTGTTTTATTGTACAAATCCCCTTTCTCATAACATGAACTTTTCTTATGTGTGAAATGCATTGTTATCTCACATTTTTACATTTGTTCATTGAAATAATTTTCAATGAGGGAAATGCCTATAACTTATAAATTCATAATAATGGAAATACTAAATATTCATTTAACTCAAAGTAGTGATATAATTATACTGGGAGAATAGGGAATAGGGTTGAAGGAAGAATGGAAAAAGAGTTGTATTCTCATCATCCATAGTAAGGCTGATAATTTATAGTGTTTAAAATGAAAAAGTCCTGAAATAGCAGTATAAACATCTTTTTTTTTTTTTTAAGAAAACATGGAGGTCAATTCCAATAGAAACAGTTGTAAGGGTTGAAAGTGTTAACTATGGGTAGCAGAAATCAGGAGTGAGAAGAGGTAGGACAGGGAATTCTCTTGTTGAAATCTTATAGTACTATTTGTTTTTTAAAATTGTACATGTATTACTTTAATAAAAATAAAAGTGAAATGAAATTCAAAAAATAAAACAAGAGAAAAGAAATGCCTGCCCTGTTCTAAAACATCTTATTTGCTCCTTTTTTCATTTTCTTCCTTGACAGTCTTAATTTTTGTCTATGATTACTTTTTCTTCACAGAAGACCTCAGATATACCATCCTTTGGCACAGATATTACTCACATATATTACACACATTATTATGGATCTTAACCTAGATGAGCCTCTTAAAACTGAACACTGTGCTACATGAATTCCCTTTACTTCCAAACTGCCTTCCTGGTCCAAATGCACTATCACTTGAACAGTGTATCTGGCCAATACTGGCTCTCAAATACAAGATCTCAAAGCTGGTAGGTTTCTGAAATTTGCAAGAAACCTTAGTTTACTCAGAAATATAGAGAAATATTTATATCTTCACTACACATATATAATCAATAAGAATTAATTCTGAGCATTGATTTTTATTTTATTTAATAACAAAAATGGGTCTAGTAATGTTAGTTGTCATAGTTATTATTAGTAGTACTAACTTAATATTAGTGAACTTTACATTTGAATATAGGAAAAGGGTTATGGATTTATTATTTGGAAATTGAAAAGACACTTAATAAAATCTAGTTGAATTACTTTTTGTAGTATAAGAATCAGCACAAGTGAATTATTTCTGTATTTTCTTAATCATAATGAAGTTCTTACCAAAATAAAAGATATTAAAGGCCTAAAGCAGTGGTTCTTAAACTTCAGTGTGTGCTTAGGAATTAACCGTAAACACAGATGAAATGGAGATTCCGGGGCCCTGACCTAGAAATTATGATTCTTTATGTGTTCACTATTGCCCAGGGATCTGGGTTGTAAATAAGCATCCTGAGGGATTCTGACAGAGATGGTCCTGGGACTCCACTGAGATGCACTGTCTTGTTGGGTTGTATCAGACATATTAATACTTGAGTTGATTTTATTTGTCTTTTAATTTATTTCTCAATGACACTCCAAAGAGAACAATTTTAAGTGCTCTCTCAGAGAAGTGTCTGGGGACCAGTAGCTGAATATATTTCATACAAAGAGGAACAGAGTAGCTTTATACAGTAAGATCAAGTTCCTTGCTCCTGTCCTAGATACTATAGGATAATTTCATTGGTTACCAGCTAGATGCTAACCAAAAAAAGATAAATATTGGTGGAATAAAGATGGTATTTAGAGAAATACTTTACACAAGGATGAAATCAAATGGTGCCTGGAATTTTCAAATTCATTAATCAGAGTAATAATTTTAAATGTGTCAAAAAGTAATACTGAACTCCAAATTATAAATTATGCATTCATTTGCTTCGTGCTTACCCGTGAAGTCCTGATATAAATTACTGTTTGTCTTTTTAAAATCCTTTTCCTACTGTGTAGGTTGTAAAGACTCAGAATACATACTGACAGCTAAAAACAAAATAATCTAATTCACCACAGTGTATTTCAGCATTTAAGAAGAAAAAGTTTTAAACTAGTTGCCATCCTATTTACTTCTGTAAATGCAAAACTCTATTAATGCTTTCAGGTGAGGTAGGCCAAGAATTTATTAAATCATTTAGTGTGCCTCTTATACTCCCTCAGTGGTTTTTCTCCCTCTCAATTCGGAGGGATAAGCTGACTAAAGCAACAATTTGTTTTTAACATACCCTTTTATCTGCTATATGATACCTGTGATAAATATGATCACATACTATAAGACTTGCAAATCTTACAATAATAATAGTGATGATGATGATGATGATGGATGTGATGATGGCTAATATCTATTGAGAGCTTACAATGTGATAAGATATTAAGTGTATTAAGTTACTTGAATGGCACAAAAAATCATTATTATTTGAATTTTATAGCTAAGAAGCTTGAGGCCCAAAGAAGCTAGGTAACTTGCCCCAAATCAGATAAGTAGACTTCAGACTTAGGCAGTCTCATTCCAGTGCCCAAGTTCTTTAACCTGGTGCTTTCTATAATCCTACCCACCCAATGCCTCAGCAAAGGTAAGGACAATATTTGAAATGGAGAAATACTCCCTTGGTGGGTATTTCCACCTGATTACATCCTCACTTTCGAAGTGGCAACCCAGTATTTATAAATTTAAGCTTCCTTGGGAGCATGTGGTATCTCTTTCCAGCTAGGTTTCCCTTTAATTTTAATGTTTTGTGGTTTCAATAATAACTGCCTTTTGATATACAGTATTTTAGGGCTAGGTCAGAATTTATACACAGAATCCCAAATAAGAGGGAATAACTATCTGCTTTCAAGTGGAAAATAAATTAAAAGATAATTTGATGAAATCGAAACCAAGTCATTATCTGATTATAAGGTGATTCCTTAGCAGGTACCACATGTTTAGCCGGAAGAATCACCTGTCTTGGAGAGCAAGTTCTTTGGGAAGAGAACCAGTTAGATGTGGAAACCACAGACTTAGTGAGTAGAGATGATTCTCGCTCCTAATTCTTTACTGGTTTGGGCTCTGGCGTTGGTATTGTAATCTGTGGACCAAAAAGCAGCATCTAACAAATGATAGTAATGGAGGAAGGGTTTAAGCAAAAAATATCGACAACAAAATATGCTGTCTGACACGTTTACCCACAAAGAGGGACATCTGCTGAAAGTGATGGGCATCTGGGGACCACACAGAGCCCTTTGGTGTGCTGGAGAATAACCTCCAGCTTTTTCTTTGTTACAGAGCTGGCAACAGAAGAGGGTTTCTGTGACTCCTCCCCCAGCAGCCAGATGAGGCTGTTTAGAAAAGCTGTAGTATGTCAACATCTATCAGGAAGGGGACTCATCTTACAGTTATAAACAGAAAGAACCTGAAATATTAGGCAGAATAGAGAAAATGACACCCTCTTACCCAGTGCAATGCCCCAAGTAGATGCAATAAATGCTGCTAATGATGATGGTGATTATGATGAAACCTGGGTGGTTACAGTGATTTGTATTTAGGATGCTTCATAATTTGGACACAAATACTATTATGCAAACATGTGGAAGCATGAAAGAGTTTGTACTTTGTTTTTCTATACCTAGGGATCAGGGGTTACAGATTGCATATTTATGTTACAGGAAATAAGCATGAAGGGGGTGTTCTTTTAATTGAGATTTGACTCATTCACATAAAGATAAAAAAGCCAAATAAATCTATGAGGAAAATGAAATGTTTCCCCGAGATGTACAGATATAAAACAGAAATCTTCACAGGCCACTGAGAAATAATAGACATTTTTAAGAAGGAAGATTAATTAGAGATATAATAAATTAGAGGTAGTTCTTAAAATGTATATAGCAACTAGAAAGCAATGCTATTCTCAAACTGATGAATAATAAATAGTTTTGTTTGCATCTTTTAGCTAAATAAACCTAGACCGACTGTAGGCTCAGGAAGATAGAAAAAGTCCAGAAATTCTTGGGAATCATATAATTTTAGAGGAAGAGGGGACATTTGAAATCATTTTTTAAAAATCTCCTAACACATACACAATGAAATTGAAGATAAGTGATTTGTTGTTATGGTCCATGTCAGTAGTAAAACTAGAAAATAGTACAGCCAGGACTTCTCCCTACCTCTTATTTAGCCCACTCTGTGATTTACTGATTCAACCATGGTAGATCTCAAAGAGTGACATTCTCTATTCCATTTTTTGGTCTCAGGTTAGGGTAAGCTTGTAAGTGCTTAAAGATGGCAATCAGTTAACTGGGGTTGTTATGTGTATGGTTCAATGTCCTGGGTCATCAAAGTTATTCCAGGGTATAGGGGCATACAATAGGCAAAATAATTGCCTCAGAGCTCTAATTTCATGACACGACCATTTTTATGAAACAAAAGCAGCTTGGCAGATCACCGATTTCTCCTGAGTGGTATATTCAAAGTTAGAAATAAGTTGAGAAGGGAAAATTTCATTTTAGCAAACTTTGATTATCATAGACGTTTCAGGAGGCAGGGGCAATGAAGCCAGGACAAGCACATTGCTACTCTGCCATCCTATTACACGTAACCGCCGCTCAGCGTTCTCACTCTTTGATCTAAGTTAGCGACCGTTGTTAACAATGTGGTTGCTGTATTGAAATCCCTTTACTACTAGTTATTATTTCTCATACTAATAGTACTAATAGCTTTAAAAATAATTTAGTCTATTCTTAATTTTATGCTCAGATTCACAACACTCCTATGAGATAGGACAAATGGTTACCATTATCCGTATTCGATAACGTAAAACTTAAGACACAGAGAAGTTAAGCCAATTTCTGAAGTTCATAGCTACTTCGTGGAAAAGTTAGGGTTAAAGTTCAGGTCTTTTGACTTCCAGCCAACTTCCTTTCGTCTAGACATGTTCTTTTGATTTTAACATTTAAAAAATGACCTTACATGGTACTTTTCTTTTAACACTTTACTCTGTTTTGTGAATATGACTTTCTTCTTTTGATTATAAGCATCATTTGTTCTTTACAGCATCCCACACAGTTCCCTGAACATAGCAAGTACTCAATAAATGTCAAAGTTTTTAAGAATTAAGAAGATGATTATCTCTTTTTATAGGGTGGATGCTATCTGAGGTAGGACAGTGAGGCATTGTATATAATTAGTTCAATTATTTCCCCTTTCATCTCCATTTAAGAGCTTCTGGTCTAACTAGCAGATACTGGTCAGAAGGCCTGCATACAATTTATGCTATCATCACTGAGTTATTAGCTGAAAATATTGGTTTCCAGTTTCTTCATTAAAAACATGAAAATGTGGTACTTTTAATATGGGAAAAATTTTCATAATTGCATTAAATTTCTTGGATGATTAATAGTATGTGTCAACTTGACTGGGCTAATGGATGCCCAGATAGCTGGTGTTACATTACTTCTGGGTATGTCTTTGAACATGTTTCCTGAAGAGATTAGCATCAGAATTGGTAAATTGAGTAAAGAAGATCCTAACTCACCATTGGGGCTGGCATCATCCAATCCGTTGAGAGCCCAAATAGAATAAAAAGGTGAGAGCAGAGTGAATTACTGAATTATACTATCGGCTCCCTTGGTTCTTAGGTCTTTGGGTCTGAACTGGAACTATACCACCTGCTTTCCTGGGCCTTCAGTTTATAGATAGCAGATTGTGGGACTTCTCAGCCTCCATAATTTTGACCCCAACTCTCACTATAAATCTCTTTCTACATGTCTATATATAATCCTATTGGTTCTGTTTCTTTGCAGAACTCTAATACAATATTTCTTAAGTTTTACCCTGCACCAAGCATTGTTCAGAGCTCTTCATATAGGCACACTTTTATAACATTATGACATGTAGTTGTGGTGCCATTTCTATGCTCATTTTTATGCATGAGGAAACTAAGGTTTAGAAAGGGTAAGTAACTTGCCCAAGATTTCATAGCTAATAAATGGCAGAGACAGCAAAAAACCTAGGTCTGTTTGACTCCAAAATCTAAGCTATTATTATTAATAGTTGCTATACTGTATTTTACCTGCAACTTTATGACTCTGACACAGCTAAATTTTCCCAGATAGCTAAAATCTTCCCCATTCTGTTAATAGATATTAAATACTTTCATATAGTTACCCCCAAATAGAGACTATGTTCTATGATGTCCTACTAAAATGAAAATTCAGACTAAGGAAACTCTTTTTTGCAGATATTATTTGTTCCAGCCAGAGATTGTATCTTTATGCTGCCTACTTTAGGTTGCAATATGTTCCCAACACCCACCTTTTAAGTTTTTAAAATGGTATTTCAATTTTTCCTTCAGTTTATATGTTCAGCCACCTGTACACTTCCTCTACACTTCTCCGAAGTGAAGAAAAGGAAAAAATAGTTTTTTTCTAAGATTACATTAACAGAGAGGTCCAGATTATTGGGATAATATATTTTAATAAGCAGCTCATTGAACAGATTTGCTTTCTGATTGATTACAACTCTCATTGGAACACTACCCCAGGGGAATGATGGTCCTGTTTTTTTCTTTTTTTTCCCTCCACCCCTCCCCTGGTCCTGGTTTTTTGATTCTTCCTTCTATCCTCTACTCTGTTTGGGCTGAGAATCTACCAAAGTAGGGTTAAGTTAACCAATGGAAGAATATTAGCAGGAAGGGATTGTACTGACTAGTTTCAACTGCCTCCTTTTCGGAGATAGCTGAGGTCCAGAAGACTGGTTTACTGAGGTGCATTTATATCTGTGCTGTCTCATTATTTAAGACTCCAGAATAGACATCAAGTAAATGCAACACCTGACAGCTGATGGGAATTTCCAGAATGGGTTTAAGTGTGAGGAACAAGAAGGCCTAGTGTTAACAGGTCAGTTATGGAGGTACATTACTTGGAGTCCAACTATTTATCAGCTGTGAGATCTTGGGCAAATTACATAAATTTTCTGTGACTCAATTTCCTTGACTGAAATTGAGGTAACATACTACCTATCTCACATGGTAATCGCATTCGGTTAAATTCTCAATAAATGTTAGTTATTACTACCAAAATTTCAAAAGGTCAAATCCTTGAATTTTGAGCTCTCCTGATACTCGACTCTGGCATTTTTCCTCTTTTAAGATCTTTTGAACAAAAGTTGATGCTTGCATTTTCAAGATACTCAAATGATTTACTTTTATTAAGTTTGGGGCAAATAGACTATATATGACAACCACCGCGCCCCCCCACCCCCCTTGAAGGTATGTGGACACAGCAGAATTCAAGCTCGGAAGAGAATGAGCTCAAGGGTTGACCAGATGCTTAGAAATAACTTTGTTTCAGGAGGTCTGTGGGACCTTTAATGAGGGCGGCTGGCTATCAAAGAAATAAATGTTAACACAGCAAAGGTGTGACCCGTTTCCCTGCCGCCCCCGCCTCGTGGAAGGCCCAGGTGGGGCTCTAGGGCGACTGAAGGGTCAGACCACACTGGAAGCGTTCTCAAGTTTGGGCTTTTACACAGCACTCTCAAAAGGACTTCTTAGCTAGGTCACTTTTTTGGTTTGTCGTCCTACTGCTCCCAGCCTCCAGCTTTGTCCCCAACTTCCCCAGGCGCTGGCTCGATCGCGTCCCTCACATCGCCCCTTTGTCTGGCCGCCACCTCGCGCCCCTTTGTTGTCCACTGTCCCTCCTAAAGAAGGGTAAGGGGGCCGCTACACTCTGCAGGGAGGAGAAATACAGGGGGAGGGAGGCAAAGATGCCCTCACATGCTCCCACTGGGTAACGCGCTACACGGCGCCGCCGGCCGCCCTCCGGCGGAACCCGGGCCCCTGGCCGGGGTCCTCGGCACGGGGGAGGGGCGCGGCGCAGCCGGCGCCCTCTGATTGGCTGTGGTCGTCGGGGCGCCGCGCCGCCATTGGGTCGCGGGGCTGTCTGGCGCGAGAGCGCGCGAGGTGGGGAGGGGGCGCTGGAAGCTGCTGGAAGTCGGGGGCGGGGG